>NW_009940462.1:27489-32660 GCF_000696875.1 Nestor notabilis | reverse complement strand
CGGGGACCGCACTGGGGCCGGGCACAGGGAGGCACAGCCCAGACTGGGGGCAAAGAGGGGCGCAGTCCAGGATGGGGGACACAGCCTGGGATGAGGGGCACAGCGCAGGATAGAGGAGCACAGCCTCGGATAGGGATGACCATCCTGGGAGAAAGACCACACCATCTCAGCCAGGACCCAGCATCGTCACCGGCCTTGATTTGCACTGAGCCAAGGCAGGTCCATGGAAGGGGCTGCAACTGCCGTCAGTCACATGGCAGTGGGGTGCCGCGGGTGCATCCCACACCAGTGCCACAGCTCTGGGTGCTGAGGTGCACACAGGTCGCCAAAACCACGTGCACATGAGCACCTCCCTGTGTCCTCAAGCCAGATATCACCACCTCTGCCAGATGCTCCTGGGCAAGGTGGCTGCCACCTAACCCCTGGGTCGTGCCAGCTCAGAGGGAGCTGGTGTTGTAACCCATCGACATGCACACCTCTTCCTTTGATGTCTCACAACCAGTTCGTGTCCCACTTCACCTCCAAGGACCAAACCAGCAGAAAAATCAAAGCGAAAGTGCAGATGGCACCCAGGCTCAGTCCCTTTCACAGTGTCCTGTCGGCTCTGAGCACCACATCACTGCTGGCTGGAGCATGTCACCCCTGCTGGGCTCTGAGCTGCAGTGGCAAAGGTGGCCCGGGAGAAAGCTGGGGATGGGAATGTGTGGGAGATACATCCCACCAGTGCTAACCCCCCTAGGACAGCTCCAGGCTTTGCCTGTACAGACAGGGTTCACCCAAACTCCCCAGCCCCTTGTGTCCAGAGCACCAGGCCACAATCCGTGCCATTCCTCTAGCATTAATAAAGCCACTAATTAACTAATAGATTGCCACTAATTAACTAATAGATTGCAAGTGCCTCAGTTTGGATCATGACGATAAGCAGGCTCAAGGAGGCAGAAGACATTTTAATGCCAGGGCGGCTGTTTAATAAGGGCAAATCCTCCCCAGGTCACTTCTGAAGCCCCGTGCACAGGCCTGCAAAGAAGAAACAACACGACAGATGAGCTGGGTTTCCCAGGAGAAAAGCCCAAACGGGAGCAGAGGAGCCCGGCCGCGCGCCACACAGAGCTGCCTTTCATTACAAAGGGCCAGGAAGCGTCTCAGAGCTGCCAGCAACACCGACACCACGCAAGAGGGAATTTTTCAGGCTGATGCAGCAACAAAGGCAGTTAAATCTAGCCAGGTAAGAGGCTTTTGAGGTTAACTGGCCATTCCCACAGCACAGCCTTCTTTACTCTTTTTCTTTCTTTCTTTCTTTTGTTGTTTTTTTTTTCCCCCTCTTCCTTTTTCCCCCCTTCTTTTCTAGGGGGAATTATTTTGGGTAATCCATGCGTTGCTGCTCGTGGGGCACTGGAGCAGAAGTAAGCAGGTAAGCGGCACTTTCATCCCCAGCCCAGCTTCCCACCGCGGCTGGGACTCCAGTGAGGGGCTTTGAGCCTCAAAGGGAAGCGGCAAGGCTGGGCCGATGCAGCTGGAACGGCACTAAGCTCGCAGCAGCTGGGAATCGTTTGGGGTTTTTGATTGAAGGGATGGCAGCGGAAAGCTACCTGGGGATGAGCAGCTTCCACACCAAACCCCTGCTGCACCAGCAGAGGCTGGGTGCCATAAGGCATCGCTGGGAGGTTGGCGTACTGGCACCCACCTGGAGGTAGGGAGCAGGGTGTATCCACCACCTTATCCTGCCTGGAAAGGCTAGGGACACTGGGACATGCTCAGCATCAGGGCAGGCAGAGATGTGACCCTGTGGTGTAAGCAGAGCCGGGGTACTGCTTTGGGTGGCACTCACTGCCCTGCCTCTCCTGGCAGGGCAGAGAGGTGCCGGGAGTGGGAAAGTCACCCATGACACCGATGTCCGTCACCCAGCATGGGGAAAGGCAGGTGCTGTGGTCAGGAAGAGACCACAGACAGGAAGATGCTCCCATTACCGGGTGATTCAGGCATCTTGGTGGGATATTTTGGGGATGGACCAGGATGGAGTCCAGACCTTGAAGCCTGTTGGTGGCCAGGAGGGTGTCTCTGAAGGGACCTGTGTCCCTGGAGGCCTGCATGCCAGCTCCAATCCTCCCCAGTGAAACACCCTGGGCCAGGATGGGCTTTGCCCTGGGCAGCCACCTTCCCACAGTCTGGCTGTGAGGAGGATGTGCCAGCAGCCCGTGACTCAACACCTTCTCCTGCTGCTTCACATCAGCAGGTGGGATGTGAAATGAACCCAAAGGCTGTAATGAGCCGTGTCGGCGGAGGCAGCGCCAGCTCAGTGAGGTGAGCTGTGCTGTGCAGGGACCCATGGCCCCTTCGCCATGCCAGGGTTGTGGCCGTGACAGGGGGGGGGCCACAACTCATCTCCCTGGTAGAGCCCATCACCTTGTTCTACTGCTGAAATGTCCTCAGACATTACCCCACCAAACCCAGAAGACCCTGTGCTGATCCAACTGCTGTTGCACAGACTCCATCCATCCTCTTGTGGTGCCTTTTGCAACACCCCAGGCCACATGCTGTGCAGGTGCCATGCAGTGCTGGTGCATGGAGCATCCCACCACGCTGAGCTGCCCAGCACCCTGCCTGAGGACCCCATGCCCTGCTTCAGCATAGGGAAAGGCAATGCTGGATCCCTCTTCCT
Organism: Nestor notabilis; assembly: GCF_000696875.1. NCBI lineage: Eukaryota > Metazoa > Chordata > Aves > Psittaciformes > Psittacidae > Nestor > Nestor notabilis. The sequence continues at coordinate 30,001 of NW_009940462.1, read as the reverse complement.
CCCCCTCTCCCCCAACCCAGCCGGCATCTGCGGCTGCAACAAAATTAAACCAATTGCTCCGTTATTTGTTTCATATTTAATAAGGGCTTGAGGAGCAGATCTCCCAGCAAGCCCCTGCTATCAATCAAACCCGCACTGAGTCCCCTTTGCGCCTGCCTTTCTAAGAAGAAAGAAAACAAAATTGGACTAATTTATTATTCATTCGTTCATTAAGTCCGTATTAACCAGATATATTATAAAGGAAAACAGGATTGCGCCTTTTGATCAGCGAACTCTGTGCTCATGAATATCCATGAGTTCCCCCCACCCCGGCACCTCTCCCGTGTGCAGAGCGAGCCGATGCTGGGTGCCGATGGTGGACGCCAGCTCTGGGTTGGGTCCTGGCACACGGCAGGGCTGGGAAGCTGCCCTCGGCTCTCTGCTCACATGGCACCGGGAAGTGGCTCTGCTGTTCCGTGAGGCCCCAGAGCTCAGGCCACCCATGAGTTGGCTGAAAGCGGGTGGAGAAGCCCCACTGGGGGCAGAGGGCTGGTGGGGACGTCCCGGGGGCACAGGGGCGATGGGCTCCCCTCGCGCCTGCCTGGGGCTGAGCAGGAAGCTGAGCAGGTGTTGTTTCTGCGGTGTGAACAAGCAGCATATGTCCTCGGTTCCGCAGCGCATGGTGGCGATGCCCGCGGCTTCCCCAGTGCTGCAGGAAGGCAGAACAGGACCCCGAGGTGCCAGCAGTGCCCTGTGGGACCGGCACAGGGGCAGCATGCAGCAGGCCCCCGGGATCACTGGGCCAGCCTCCATGAACCCCTTGGTCCAGCCCAGGGAGGGTGGGCTGGGGCAGGCTTGGGGCTCTGGGATGCCTATGTAGGGACCAGCTGGCACCAGGTCATAAGCTTACAGTGATGCATGCCTGAGTGAGCCAGCAGCACCGGGAGAGCCACGTCCCAGCCTAGGTCCTTTCCATGCCTATGAGATGCTGCACCCTGTGGCAGCAACAGGCGTCCACAGAGAGGATTGATGCCAGGCGGCACATCCGCACGGATGTCCGTGCACCCATGCAGTCCAGCCTGACCTGAAAATAGGTTGGTTTAAAAAATGCATCACTTTGAAGTTATGTAAATGAAAGGCAGTGGCAAACAGAGCATGCTGGCAAAAGGTTTCCAATTTTTTCTTTTCCCCTCCTCACCAGCTTCCTCTGGTTAAAATTGGGTTGCAATTCATTAATAAAGGAACAGTTGTACTGAAAAAGCTCCCGTGCTTAAATCAGGACAGAGAAGCGTAATTAACCCAGCTCCAGTCTGATGTGATGGAAGAGGAAAATGCTCTTCTGTTTTGGTCCCTTCTCTTAAAAGCCCGCTGCGTTTTCCTGGCCTCTTGGGAACGGAGTCAAGCTTCTTATTTAAAAATGAAGCTCGCAGCCTGGCGGAGTGGGTTCATGTATATATATAAAAGCTGTCATGATGATATTTTATTCATACCCCTCTTCCCCTTCCCTTTGCCTGGAAAATCCAGGAGCAGGCAGCAGGCAGCTTGGAGAGACAGAAAGCAAGAATCCCCTTTTAAAAATAAATTACAGATGCAAGTCACATTAGTTGAAGCCCCACAAGGCGGCGGATTCCCGAGCACTGGGGCTGGCATCAGTGGCTTGGTCAGCCTGGACTGGGCACAGTGGCCTCCCACCCCAAATGCCACCCCTGAGGAGCAAGAGGGGACAGGCAGGGTGGCTTCAGCTCCGGGTTACACAGCTGATTTATGCTAGCTGAGGATGTGGCCTTGCTTGTCTAATTAGAGCTAGCACCTAAATTATAGCCTAATTACAGATGGGGACATAAGGAGCTCCTGCCAGCAGGTCCCATGGAGGGATTCAGCCTGCTGTCTCTGGCTCAAGGTGAGCGAGGTCCTTCTCCACTGTTATTTTTGGGGCTGAATTTGCCACCCTTCTCTATGGTGTTTGTCTGGGCAAGCTAGATGCCATCCGGCACCGTAGAGCTGGCATGCTGCTCTGCATGTTGATGCTGCATGCTGATGCTGCTCTGCCCGGCCCTGCTCCCTGCTTCCTCCACTGCGACTTTCTCACCTGCTGTAAAAATAGCTGGCTGGTTGCACGGAAAGCCATATTTTGTGTGGTCTTGGGGTGGGGAAGAGCCCACAGTGAGGGGTTTGGATCTGCTGTGTGGGGCAGGGCCAGGCAGCATGGTCCGTTGAAAATGGGAGTGCTGTGGGAGGGTCCTGGCATGCTGTAAGAGACAGGGGCTGCTGAAGTCCCCACTGGACTGGCCACAGCCCCATCAGCATCTCCTCTGCCCTGCTAGAGCCATGCTGGTCCCCATGTCACCTGGGGTGAGTTGGGGCAAGCGCCTGGAGGGATGTGGCCAGCCAGAGCCATTGCTGTGCAGAAGCATCCCCATGATGAGTGAGTGCAGGAGCAGCCTTGTGATGGGGACATGAAGAAGCATCTCTGCAATGGGAGTGTGCAACAGCATCCCTGTGACAGGCACATGCAGCAGCATCTCTGTGCTAT
>NW_009940462.1:25721-27468 GCF_000696875.1 Nestor notabilis | reverse complement strand
GCTGCAGCCTGCCTGTAGGGCACTGCCCTGAGCATGGAGCAGAGCAGGGGTGGCACTGCCCTATGGCACTGCTGCCCACAGCCCCATCAATGCCCTCTCTGGACAACTTCTCCATATTTCATAGAATCATAGGCTGATTTAGGTTGGAAGGGACCTTAAAGATCGTCTAGTTCCAAACCTCCTGCCATGGGGGCAGGGAGACCTTCCACTAGACCAGGCTGCTCCAAGCCTCTGTGTCCAACCTGGCCTTGAATGCTGCCAGGGATGGGACAGCCACAGCTTCTCTGGGCACTCTGTGCCAGTGCCTCACCACCCCCATTGTAAAAGCCTCCCTAATATCAAGTGTGAATCTTCCTTCTTTCAGTTTAAAGCCATTATCCCTCATCCTATCTCTATTTGCCCTTGTTTCTTCTGCTTCACTCCATGTCCTGCTCCTGTTTCCCCCCTACTGTAACCCTACCCCAGGGGATTTTAAGGCTGCAGTAGTTTTACTATCCAGGTTGATTTGTGGAGCATGGGGGATGCTGGAACCTGTCGTGAACCCACCACTTGCCTTGTGAATGGCTGGGCTGGCAGGAATGGACACTGGTGTGGAGGACCAGGAGCATCGCTGGGGCTCATCCTCCCCTGCCACACACTGGCAAGGCTGGAAATCCTTGGTGGGGCAAGCTGGGACTGCAGGGCTGGAGGAGGTGTGGGGAGATGCCGGCCAGCTCTGTTGTAGCAGAAATGCTTCTGGTGAAGAGGAAAGAAAAAAAAAAAAAGAGAAATGAGTGTTTGTTTCTTTTGGAGAAGATTGCTCTCTGCACACTCCTTGTATTTAGTTATTATTAAAGGGTTGTTTTGCTGTCAGTGAAAGCCTGCAATTACAGGCTCTCTCTTTTTTTTTCCTGGCTGTCACTACTATTCCCCATGAATGCTTTGCCCACAATGTTAGCATTTCTTCATTTTGATATAAAGGAAAAAATAATTTTGAGACTTGGGCCGACACTTCTCATGCACATGGCTGGTCTGAAACTCCTCCGATTGTTATCCCCACCAAAACCCACCATTGTGGTGGCTCCTGGAGCAGTATGTAGCTGTGCACTGGCAGGTGCTCATTGCTCTTCTCCCTCTCACTTGCTGAGCCTGTATACCTACAGGCAAAAAGCTTACAGGAATCCCACCAGTGCCAACACTGCATCTGGGAAACCACCACCACCTTGTGCCCTGCTCCCATCAGTGCTGCTGGGGGGAAAAGAAAATTGTCATTTTCATTAGAGAGCCTTATAATTTCCCTTGGTCAACTAAATAGCAGCTAATAGCTGGAAACATTGCTTTGTGCCCCACATCTCTCCGCAGCAGCTCTGCATCATGCCTCCCATTGCCCTATATCCCTTCCCTGGCCCTGTTGGTGTGGGACATCCCCAGCTGGAACCAGCATCCCTGTGGAGCCAGGGATGCAGCAGATGTGACAGACCTGGCTCTGCCAGACCCCAAACCCTCGATGTGCTCAGAGGAATTCCCCCAAAGTTCATGGGGATGCACCCTCTCTCTCAAAAACCCTCCTCCCCAGCTGTATCAGCACTAAGCTAATGTGGCTAATTTTAAACGAAGCTGCCCTCCCTTGACATGCATCTCCCTGTGGCATTGAAATTAAATGTAGGCTGTAATTTGGCATTTGAGAAGCGAAAGGCATGGTGGCCCTAAGGGAAAAGATAACAGCTTGGCTGTTTGTGTTAAATAGCTGTCTGCGAGCTTCAAACTG
>NW_009940462.1:0-25690 GCF_000696875.1 Nestor notabilis | reverse complement strand
GCGCGCGGGGGCGGGGCCCCCCCCCCGCCAGCCTGCTTTTTGGCTACAGCTCCTCTGCAGCAGGAAGCTCGGCAGGGGGATCTTGGGCCCGACCCCCCACCCCACCCCCCATCTCACAGGGCATCTGCTTTTTCCACACCCTCTATGGCTTCTGCTGAAACTGTCTCACAGGCTCCTTGATCGGGCAAAAATGGATGTCCAGGGGCACAGCCACCAGGCAAGCACCAGAGATGGATGCACAGCCCTGGAGAAGGAGGAGCACACTCCTCCAGGGCATCCATAAACTCGGCATGGGGCAGCACAGCCTGGCAGGGACATCCCCGTTGTATGCTGCAGGTTGCATGCTGAGGGCAGCCCATCAGCGATGTCCTCATTGCACTTTGCATGTTTCACATAGTACCTTGCTATGTGTGGCATGGTGGTGGCAGCCCACTGGGGCCACCCCTGTTGCACATCGCACATTCCCATTGTGTGTTGTACAGCGGGTCTGTGCAGCTGGGAAAGAGGGACACACCACAGGGTGGGAGCACTTTGGGTGGCACTGTCCCTTTTGCCAGGCCTGGGGACAGCACTAGGCAAAGGTAAAGGCTGATACTGCCCTGAGCAGGGAGGAGCTGCCACCAAGCTAAGCAAGGTTGAACCCTGCTATCAAGCATAACCTTGGCCACCACCAAATGCTGCACCATCATAGACTTGCAGGGATTTGGGCTGGGCATGGCACAGAGGTGTCTAGAGCAGCTCCAGTGCCAGCACTCCTCATGCAGGAAAGGCACCTGGCACCTGAGGACTTTGCTTTAAATAAAACTTTGATTTGCTCAAACCAAATGTTTCTCTTGGCCTGAAACAAAAATTAATTCTAATTTCAAGCTCACTTTTTCATTTTCTTCTTTTTTTTTTTTTAATTTTAATTTTAAAGGATGTTGTTAATAAAAGGGAGACTTTGAGATAGCCATTCCAGCAGCAGAACATGCCTGTTTTGGGGGTAGTTTGTTTTAAATCAGAGAAATTTGCCAAGCCAGTGGGAATTTGTCTGTGCTCCCTTTGCACAAGGTTCTCCTCTGACTGAGAGGTGCCTGCCTGGGACAGAGACCCCCAGCCCCATTGCAGGGGCTACTGTGGCAGGTGGGGGTTGGCAGTGGATGGGTACAAGGCAGACATCCCCATGGTCAGAGCCCACTGCAGCCCAGGGATGGGGCTTTGCAATGGGCTGGGTTCCCTGATGCACCCCACAGCCCCTCCACTCCCACATGAGACACAACCCACCCCACCACCCATCTCCATCCCTCTGCCCTCCTCTTCCTCACCCACACCAAGTTGCCATTTCCCGGGAGCCGCTCGTCCCTCCCAACCCTTTGTCCCGCTCGCCTCCATCCTCCTCTTTGTTTAGCATTTTAATTATTTTAATTACCTTGTTTGCCAGCTTATCGCGGCGCTCAAACCCATCTGCGTGCGTGCAGCAGACACACAGACTTTTATCTTCAGCCCGCCGTCAGCCCCATTAGCATTTTTTGCTCTGGGTTTGGTGGAGGAAAGGAGAAATTAGCATTTCTGCCTCGGCCTTTGGGGCCAGCATCGCCACCATCCCTCGCCTCGCAGGGTCACTTCATTCTTCCCAGAAGAATGGGACTAATTTATCTCCCCCTCCCCGCCTTGTATCCATTACAGATGAAAGATTTCAAAAATAACAACTATAAAGCCCGAGTGTGGGGGGGTGGTGTGTGTGATGCCTGTGCCCCCACCGTGAGGTTTTACCTCCTTGGGGAGGCAGTGCCCAGGTGAGATGGGTGCCATCCCCAGGGAGCACCTTTGGGCCACCAGGAGCAAGGTGTCCTTGGGAAAAAGCTTGTTTCTGCTGAATTTAGATGCCAAAACGCTGTTTGGTGGGGGAAGCTGGGGTCAAAGGACAACCTGACAATGAGCAGGAGGGAATGGGAGCATGGTTGGGGGCTTCATTCCGTAGTTAGAACACCACCTTGGGTACTTTTCAGGCGGGCTGCATGGCTGGAGCCCCCCTCTCATTTAGGGACAAATAACAGATTTCACTGCTGGAAACGCTTTTCCAGCATCCTCTTAGTGCTACTTAAATGCCTCTCCCAAAGAGACCAGGCCACCAATAAATCTGTATCAGCTCACCTTCAAATGCACTTCAGCTCCGTATTTTCCCTCTACAACAACAAAATAACAGCCCTGGTTTTGGGAACAGCTGCCAGCCCCCTGGCTGGGCTCTTCTGAGTGACCTGAGACCCCTTTTTCCTGCAGCAAAGCGTTGTTACAAGCATGCTGGGAGGTGCTGTGAGGGGCAAGGCTGGGTCCTTCAGAGGAGACCAGGGTGCCCATGGGTGCCCAGTTGTGCCATAGTATGAGCAGCATGGAAAACACCCAGTGGAGTGGGCTTGAGGAGCCAGGAGCCCTCCCTGCTCCTGCCATCTGCTTCTAAACCCTCCTTTAACACTCAATACACTTTAATGTGTGAATAAAGGGCTTCACGCTTCTGATTCAACTCATCAGGGAGAATAGAGTGAATTAACCAAGTCTGGACCAGGAGAAACCTCCCAAAAACCTGTGCACCTTCCTCATATCCAGCAAAATCCTCCAAGACCCAGAAAGGGTAGTAAAGACAAATTTGTTGGTCTGAAACCTGTTAAACAAACAATCCAGAGGCACAAAAACATCCATCAGCCCAGAGAGGACTGAGGGAGGTGGGCAGGAGGTCCTGTGGGACGGGCAGCAGGGAGACTGGCCCCAGAAGTCAGGGACCCACCACAGCTCCACAGTGCAGACTGCAATGGGAAAGCAACAGGCAAGAGTTTTGCTGAGGTTTGGGCAGTGATAACTTGGCAAGGAAGAAATCAGAAACTTCATTAAAATAGCATTAATGACATCATTAAAATGACATCATTAAAATTGCAATTAATAACATCATCCCACCAAAGTGATGGGATGAGGAGCAACAGAAAGTGTAGGGACAAAACCCAAGAGAAGGTAATATCTGACATGGCACCATCTATTGAACCTACTTGGGTGAAAAGGAGGAGGATGAGGAGGAAGGGCTGCCTGACCGCCTTGGTGCAGCCCAGTGCCACTTGTTGGTGAAGACAGGCTTGGCTGTGTGGTGTCAGTAGCAGCAGGGCAGGTGAGAGAGGAGCACCAGCCTGAGATGTCCAGCCATGCCGTGCCATGGGGAGCAGCCACTCCATTCACACGCATGTCACGAGCTCGGCTGCTGCTGGGAAGCACAGCAAATTTGATCTATAATTTACAGACACGTCTGTCTGGGGAGCAGCTCCAGCAGCCTGGGAGAGCAGCGCTGCCCTATCATTTCTCACTCTTCATTTAAAACATCTTTACATGGAGGGACGGAATGAATAAGGGATGGTGTCAGGTGCATCACCTCCCTCCTCTGCCACTTCCACCTCCCTTGGGTTGCCACAGCAGATCCTCGCATCCCACTTTTTGTCCCCCTGGGCACAGCTCAGAGGTGCTGGTTCCTCCATCTTTAACTCAGGCCATCAAGACATGTTTTCTCAGGAAGTCCTCAGAGAGATGCCACATCTACCGGGGCTGGGTTGGATGATGCTGGTTGCTGTGGAAACGGCAGGGCCAGATCCAGGACCGCAGCATCCTCCCTGCACCCGGGACCAGCTCCTCTCACCCAGTTTGTGGCTGAAGAGCATAGGATACAGGAGAGTGATTCTGGTGGCATTGGACTGTCCCTGTCCCCAGCCCACTCTACTCCCATTTTCCCCAGGAACCAGCAGGATCACCCTGTCCCACCTCACCTGTGTTACGCCTGGGGTGTTTCCTCACACAGGGCTCCCTTCTATGGGAGACAATGCACTGGACCTTGGCCACCACCTCTCTTCTCAGCCACCTAGGGTGCCGCATCCTGGCACTGCATGGTACAACCTCCAGGCCATTATGTCCCCAGGAAAGCCTTTTGCACTAACACCAAGACTTCACACACCTGGTGCACTGCCACTGGCCCTCCTAAATGTCACCCAGACCTGGGGGAGGTGGGATGCACAGTTCCCCATAAGCACAGCCAAACTTGCCAGGCAGATGCCCACTGGATGCCAGGCTCCCACCCATCCCAGGCTCATCCCGCTCCACTCCTGGGCAGCTCAGCTCATTAGGGATGCCGGGTTGATGGAATATCCTGCCAGAGCAGAGGAAGCCAGGTAAACCTCTCCATTCATCAGGGCCCACACTTTCTGCCAAACGCATTAGGGGATAATTAAGTAAAAATAGGCCTTCCGACCAGTGTAGCTCATTAAGGGCTAATTAAGTTAATTAGTGCCAGGTGTGGATTGCAGCGCTTGCGCGTGTGGCTGTTGTTTGCTGTAATTGCATTTTCTCAGCAGCTTCCTCAGCCAGGCTGGAGCGCGGCCAACAAGGAAGGTATTCAGTGCCTTGTGTTGGTGCAACACAGCCCTGATGGGCACCGAATGATGGCATCACACCGTGGGCAATTAACCCTTCTCTCCCCCCGGTGGGTCTCCCACCCCAAAACCAAGGCTTGGCCATGGGGCAGCATGCGCAGCTCCTGCCTGTCCCTCTCGGTGTGTTCCTCCTGCCTGCATGCAGGGAGGGATGACAGCGTTTGCAGTAGCGGTCCCCAAAAGCAGCAAGGAAGGCTGGGGACAGCAGCAGACAACATCTGTCTAGGGCCCAGCAGGGTCACCAGGACCGAGATCTCTGAAGGTATTTGGAGGCAAATACAGGCAGGGATGAAGCAGCAGAGACAGCTGAATGCATTGGTCGTATCGGTGCCGGCAAATGAAAGAGGGATGGCAGAGAAAAGGGTGGAGAGGATGAGAGAAAGGCTAGAAGAAAGCATGAGATGGTGAGGAGAGAGCTGCCAGGCTCTGATCTCTGCTTTCCACAGCCAGGAGCAATTAGAGCTGCTCTGCCTCTGCCCCGTGGAGACACTGGAGGGATGAAGATGTGACAAAGACCAGGCTATTTTTTGCTAAGGTTACTGTCACTAATAAGTGGAGACTGTCCATTGCCACGTGTCCCTGTTCCTTCCAGCATCTGGGCATTTGGCATCATCCTCCGAGTGCAGCCCCGCTGGTAGCAGCCTTGCTTGGAGCTGACCTGTGCTCCCTCTGGAGCGGCGAGACTCATAAAAAATCCCAGGAAATACAGCAGAGAGGGGACAGAGAGACCGCACAGGCACCAGCAGCATTTCCCATCCCTCTCCCCACGCCATGACTCAGCCCCCAGTGAGGCAGGAGCAGGGCAGAGAGCCCCATCCATAACATGGGATGGATGCTGTGGAGCACAGCTGGTATAACGGGGGGCTGTCTTGCCTGCACCCTCCGGCCAGCAGCAAGTGACTGCTGCCTGTGCTGCTATGGCAAGCACAATGGGGAAAAGGGGGCTGAAGGGGAGGCAGGAGGAGAGGTCCTCGCAGCCCCGCCGCGGTCTCTCAGCACTGAGATAATTGCCTGTCAGTGACAGCTGAGGTCAGGCATGACAGATACCTTGTGAAGAGCTCCTGGCTCTGAGGCCTCCTTGTAGCAACCCAGTTCAATACTATGGTTGAGAGGCAATTTTCCTGATCTCCCCAGTGCAGGCTCTCTCCGGATGGAACAGGGTCCAGGCAGTGATCCTTTGGGCATCCCTGCCTTCAAACTGCATGCAGCTCCATCCAACAGCCCTACACACAGGCTGTGACCCCCAGGGGAGGATGGAGAGTAATAGGGTATCAAGCTTGAAGCTCTGGAGCTCTCATGGGGTGCAGTGAGTGTACCCAGGCAGAAGCTGTGCCCACCTGGGTGTCAGTGGGGTACATATGGACCTGCTCCTGCCCTTTATCCCTCCATGTCCAAAGGAGGCTTTTCCACCTTCCTCCTCCCGCTCCCTGCCACCCCATCCTAACGCACCAGGGACACAAGGAGCACCAGGCAGCCCCATTTCATCTGCCATGTGGAAGGGGCTGGGGAGGGGGTTTCCTGCAGTCCCTTTAGATGGCTGGGAGGCTGGTGGGCACATCCTGGGGCTGGCAAGGGCTTCATCCCTCCCTCTGCAGTGAGGCTTTGCTCACTTGTCCCCCTGGGAGAGCTGCACATTGGGCACAGAGAGGCCAGGATGAGACATGGCATGTGATGCCACCAACCTGGCACCTACGGGAGCGAGCATGTGCCTGCGCAGGAGGGAGCAGGCAAGAAAGCAGCAGGCAGCAGGCTCAGAGGCAGCTCAGGCTGCCCTCTTCCCGGAGCTGGGTGCAGAGGCTGACAGGATCATTACAGCTACTATCTGGGCACACTGGCTCGTCCCTCTCCCCTTTGCCTTTTGCATAATGGATAGGCTGTGAGTAATGGGAAATGGCAGCCCAGCCGCGCTTGCTGGCAGCCCCTTAATGAAGAATATGGAAATCTCATCAGTCCAATCAGGCCAGCAAATGAAACTGCTTTCCCCCGCCGATGTGAGCAGAAGGCTAACGACCCACTCTGCCCAGCTCCATTCCTCTCCCAGGAAGCCCCCCCTTCCCCTATCTGCATTGACAAGCAAGCTGTGAACTTCATTTTTCTGGCGAGCAGAGCCCCAAGCTCGTCTCCCTCACCCCCTTCCCAGGCCTTGGGCCAGCAGGTATTCATGGCCTGAGCCTTCCTCTTACTTCTTCCCGCAAGGGCTTCATTCCACCATGGAACTGTGAAATGCTGTCCTTCAACTTGGCTACATCATGGCCTAGTAGTTTGGCTTGCGTACCCTGGTAGGATGTTTGGCTGAGGAAGCCTGGCTTAGTCCATAGTGGGACACAAGATGAAGTTAGTAAGGGGATCTCAGTCCACCCCAGGATCTGTAGAAGGATGGTCACCCTGGATAAGGACCTGAGGGATGCAGGTTTAGTTCTGCTGTGGACTCCCTGCACTCCTGTTTGCCCAAAATCTGCATCAACACTTCAACATCACACCTATTAGGTCCAAAATGTGGCTAAAAATACGTTTGTGCATCACCTCATCAGGACCAACGGGTCCTGAACTCCACAGCAGCATCCTCTGGCTTTTGCAATGCTTCAGGCTGTTTTTTTCGGTGACATCCTCCCCTGCATCTGTCTGCTCCATGGGCAAGGGCAGGAGACTGGCAGGGAAATGGCTGCTCGCTGTTTTGGGGGAATGTTTAATTGCTGGCTTTCACAGCCAGCATGTAGCTCCTAAACTGATGGCGCACTTCAGCTGTGAATTTGCCCACAAGCACTGAGGTGGGTATATGTTTTAATAAAATCCCAAGCTATGTATACACCCAGGGCATTCATCCACGCATAAATATAGCCATAGCGTGTGCTTTTTGTACAGCAGAGGATGCTAGCTCAAGGCTGGAGGAAATAATTCGTTTTCATGGGTTAAGATCATATCTGGAAACACCTCCAACAAGCCAAAATCAGTGTGGTGTCTGAGCTGGTGTTGGTTCCCAGCGCAAGCTGTTTGCACACACCAGTAATGATGTGAACGGGTTCCATTCAATGGGCTGATCAACATCAAACCATTGAAATTAAAGGCTGAGGAGAAGCAAAGTCATAAACATTTATTGCAACACTCAGCTGCTGATTTGGAGGCAGTGGAAATGCGCAGCTGAAATAATACGATTTATCAGAGGCTGAGATGAACTGTCCTTGATGGATGGTTATAGAAGGGAAACAATGTGCCATCTCCAGCACAAGGCCATCCCTAAAATAAAGCAAGGGGGTGGGGGGATGTTGCCTTTATTAACACTAATCCCTCATGATTTTAGAGCCCATACCAGCCATCAGACCCAACCATGGCTGAACAAGGAAGCCAGCTTGAAGATGATGCATTGGAATATCCTGGAGGACTGGAAATCAAAGTTGTGGTCTCTAAACGCCAAGTGTGTAATTTGCTGGAAAGTTGACACTGTTTCTGCTTTGTCTTGATGTATTTTCCATTTGTTTGAACTCCTTTATGTTTTTATCTCCTTTCTTCAGACACAAAGAGCAAATCTAGGAATTTATTCATCTGATCTCTCTTTTCTTCCCTATTTTTTCTGTTGCTACAGTGACAGAACTCAAGTTCATTAATAATGACACAGACAATTCGCCTCTTACTCCAGAAGCACCTCCATCTCCTGACACCCACCAAAGCAATGCATGTCAACCTTTGCGGCGGACACACAGCTGCTGTGCAGGTTGAGGCAGGAACCGATGGCACTCAGAGCTCAGCACTGCTGTTATCAAATTGTCTCCTGTCACCTTGGAGCACCCTGTACTGCTCCTCCAGCTAATGGGCTGGGAGGAGGAGAGTGCTGAGAAAAGCATTGTGAGAAGAAAGCAGGAAGAAAATAATTTGAAAGATTTTTTAACCTTTTTTTTTTTTTTTTTACATTGATCTGAAAATTGAGGTTATGGATTGTTTTTTAAAAGGGAGCTTCAGATAAAAGATATCTGTCTTTCTCTGCTAGAAATGATCCCAAGGAAATATTTCCATACAAAAGTCTCTCACAGGTAATCCAAGGTGTTTTATGTGCATCATGTACTTAATATTTGAAACAGGAGATAAAACCCCATTTGACTTCATCAGATTTACAAAAGCTTTGGTGACACCGAACATCTGTCACAGGCCCCCATCTTGTACCTCTGCACCTAAGCCTGTTCTGGTGACCCTTGGGCATGGCTGGATGCAGAAAAGCTGCTGCTGTGGAAAACCAACCCTCATTTGTCTCTAAAAAGGCGAGCTGCATTACAGCTAACACCTTGTAAACCCTCCATGGCACTAACAGGACATATCCACCTGCACCAAGGCAAGAGGGAATGCAGTGACACTCCTGTCCCATCCGAGACATCCCTGACAGCCCAAAATTTAATGCAACATTTATGCCTTATTGGTCTCTTCTACCTTCTTGACACCAGCATCTCTTATAAAAGGAGCCTCTACTGTATCTCATTCTTCTTGCTCAAATGGGTTCAGAAGGGACATGCTTTTGTTTCCACCAACACACAGCTGAAAAAGAAACAAAACCCAAGGCTACATCAGTATGGGTTGTGGGTGGTTGGAGAAAAATGGGTTTCCTGCTGATTTGTATGTCCTAATGCCTATTAACTGGTACTCTGTCTCTACCACTTCTTGCTTTGCTTGACATGTTAAGCCTGCATGGCTTGACAAGACCATTAGCGGCAGAACTTCTCTTGTGCCAGCCTGCCATGATTCCCACTCCTACAATTCAGATGTCCAGTTATCAGCTGCTGTTGAATGCAGCATTTGAAGTCACTGCACCACATCTCCTCACTGAGCGGTGCTCTGGAGGTTGTGAACTACGTAGAAACAAAATTGATTTCTTTGAGATGAGGCTGGGTGTAGTGAGTGACTAAGGTAGCATGTGCGGGGGATGCAGGGTCATCTAAGCAGAGATTTGCTGCCCAAGTCCCTGCAGCGTCCCCTCCTCCCTGGGGCATCCCTACTTCACAGACCTTCTTTGTGAAGGTGAGAAGTAGCCCACAAGATACTTGAAAGGGCTGGGATGGGGTCTGGAGGAAGTATTTTTTATAGGGCTGTGATGGTCTTGCCTTGATGCTGCAGGTCCCAAGAGCAGCTACCACATAGTGTCCTTTCCCAGAGTGGCCCAGGGCTGTAAGCTGGGCTGGAAGATCTAGGATCAACCCGTCTGCTGTATTTCCAGGTACAGGAGCAAGTAACTTTTGACTAGTAACTTTGGGTGAAATCAATTTCTGCTGTTTAAAGGATTAGGAGCCTAGTGCTGAACTCATCAGTTAGGCTTTCCATATCATCAGAGGGGAGAGAGAGGCTGCTACAGAGGATGAGTCTCCCCTTGCTCTAGCACATGTCTTCCCTTTCAGAGAAAGCCTTAGATGAGACAGCCCACATTTTGAAGAGGAAACACCTTTCTGAATGTCTCTAGATGATTACTGGGTCTTCAGGCTGGTGTGAAAGAGGAGCAGGTGATGGAGGAGCCATGCAAGAGTGCCCCCAGGGATGTGCATGATCCCTCACTGCAGCAGAATCGTTAACCTCTGAAACACATATGTCAGACCCAGCTCGCAGATTATGCCTGTGGGCATACTCTGATCCAGGAGGACTTGCCTTAGCAGCGGCTTTTGGAAAGACCTTGACAAGACTGGATGACGGGAAGGAAGGGCTGCTGTGTATTTCTGTTTGCATTGACACATTTGTCCCACTATTCATGGCTGATGTGCATTTGCTTCCACTTGGTTCCCAGCTTACTTTATAGCTGGCTTTTCATTCCTTCAAGGCAAGCCATATTGAAATGGTGCCAGTACGAATCCTTTGCCAAGAGCCAACTGGGCATGCCCTGGGCTTTGGTTTTGTTGCTACTAGTCTCAGGAGAAGATATCTGTGGTCTTCTATTGTCTGTGTTGGCTCTCCTCTCCCCTGCCCAGCTCACTAATCACTTTTTAGCTCTACTAGCTGATTAATTTTATTCAACTAGACATGATGGAAGAGCAGGAGGCTCAAAGACAAGTGTTATGAAAACAGATGTCCGGGTCTTTTTCCTCCAAATTCTTGCTTTCCTTCAACTGAAGTGAAAGGCTACAATGCCTGAGCTCACCTTTAATTAGACTTCAGATAATCCAAGTAGTAGTGAGCAGTAGCTTATAAATCCAGTTTGGGCCAAGGATAAGCTTCCACCAGTGCCTCTCACCACCCATAAGACACTCGGTGTCTTTGCCAAGAGCTGAAGTCTCTTCTCTGATGCCAGATCATCTGGGCGAGAGTCCCCCAGAATGGCTGAGTACTAAAGGACAGTCGTGGGATGCTGTCCACAGCAGGAGCCACTCACTTCTCAATGAGTCCTTGCTCAGCCAAACAGCACTGACTTGGGCTTTATTTCCTGTTTATGCCCACAGCAGAACTGAAGAACACCCAGGGCCACACTGCCCAGCATCCCGTCTCTGCCCATGCCTTTTGCTTTGCACAGTTGCCCTGAAAACAGAGCAGCGTGCAGCAGAGTACAGTGAAAACATCACTGCCTTGCCAGTAACAGGTCCTCAGTCTTCTGCCCAAACCATGGACTTATTTGCCTTCTCCTAAGACACTACGAGGTCTGAAGGTGAGGAAAAGAGTGATGCTATGGGGTCCACCTCTGAAAGGAGCTACCCAAACTCAGGCACAGGTCAGGTCAAGTCAGGCAAATTTCTCTATGCTGTTTTGGCTGCTACTGGAGCTGCTCAGCAGTGGAGGGGGACAAGGCAAAAGACTTGCTTGCCTTTCCTTCACAAAGGCACAAGTCACTGCACCTGCATTGCTTCTGCCCTGCAACGTAGCACCGAAAAGGTGTTGCTGCTGTCCCAGTGACTGGCACAAGGAAAGCAAACTGACTGTCCTCTGCATTTGATATAAAGCTTTCCACAAACACCAGCTAATGGGAATTCCTCAGTGGTGTCCCTGGGAGCTTCAATATTGGATGTCAAGGCAGCCTTTTGTCTTCTCAGCAGGCAGTTGGACCTGATGTGCTTAACCCTTTCCAGTCTGAACCAGAGGGCACAGGACTGAGTGTGGCAGGGTCTCAGAGTGGGCTGGGGGTCCTGCTCCAGCTCTCTGCTGTGCTTGGCTGCTTCATACCCTGGCCTCAGTTGCACAGCACCTCTGCACCTGCAAACTCAGTGCACCTACAGCCTCATTTTATTGGCAAGGAGCCTCGGAGGATGGCTATCCAGGAGGACTGAACGTCTCAGAGCTCAGAGCTGGCAGGCACGCAGGGCATGCTAAAGGGTTTTGTTTGTGCCCGGTGAGAGCAGCTGTAGGCAGGAGTGGGTGAGCAGGGAAGTTACAAAAAGAGAAATAAGGAAACAAAAGGCGCGCTGGGGCAGAGGGGGTATGTTTGCATGGGGGAGGGCAGGAATTTCTTTTCTTTGCCCGAAAGTCTAAAGTGCTTTTCTTTAGTGCCTATGTCGCTGCATGGGGCCTTGGTCAATAACATTCCTCCCTCACCCTGCGGAAGGAGACGGGCCAAGCAAGACGCAGTTGAATGAAATTCCTCTCACCTAACCCCGTAAACATCCCGAGAGTCTGGCCCCATTATGGCTGGGTACAAAAGTCTGGGTCCGAGGCCGAACAAAAGGATGGGGAAGAAAGTGCAGGTTGCCAGGGCAACGCTGTCCAGGCCGCCTGGTTTTATCAGCAAGGGGCCTGGGTTTTCTGCCTGAGTTACAGGAATCTGAGGCAATTTATTTCCACCACAAGACAGAGGCTTTAGAGGGCAGGGTGGTGAGGCTCCAGCTTCGCCTTTGGTGTTCGCAGCAGGGCAGGTGTGTTGGGAGCAACCGACACAGTCTCCAGGGAAGCCATGTACCCAGACAGCCAGCAACACCCTGGCAGATGTGGGGAGCAAAGCTATGCCCAGAGGCTCTCCTGCAAAGGACCTCCAGCGGGTCCATCCCACCTGCCCATTACAGGACATGGGCTCTGTTCCAGCCTCTGCTACAACACAAAGAGCCCGCTCACTCCTCTGTTCTCTGAGTCCGTTCATCTCTGTTCACTGAGGATGGATTTACCCCCTTCTCCCTGCTCAGGGATCCCAGTGCCTCAGCAAGTTGAATTAAATTTGGGAAAGCCGGTTTTCAGTAGCCTGATGGAGAGGGGCTTACAATTTAATCAGAATATATTTTGTTATTTTCCTTCCAGGTGAAGGCTGCAGACTCCCAGGTCTAGCATTGTCCCCACTAGAGATGATCTGGTCCATCCCCAGATTGCATTAAAGTTGCCTCTGACAGGCCTGGATTGAGCAGGAACATCTGCAACCCAATGTGTGAGAGTCAGAAGAAGCAGGACTGCCAGGTCCTCTTGGCATGGCATTTAGCAAAGTGAATGTAAGACTTCGAATCTGCCTGACCCCTAATTGAGGACTAGATCTGGGATGTGTTTGTCTCACATTGACATGGAAGATTTTGCTGTGGGAAATCCAGTTCTAACTGGACCTATGTACTCCTCTACCAGTTTTGGTGACAAGAGAGGTGGTGCTCTAGAGACCTAGAAGCAATAAAGATAACATAGGAAGCTGAACGGAGATAAATCTTATACAGGATACTACGACACAGGGGAAAATACTATTCAGACATCGTTCAACACAGTAGGACTATTGACCAAAGATGTTTATGATGTGGCCCCCAACCAATCTGAAGGAGATGACAGTGCTGGGTGTAGGGTCAACATGCAAGATAGAGGATGACAGTATAAAGATGGAATGGTATAATATAATAAAAGACAACAATCAGATGCACTGATGCACTGCAGCCAGGACAAGCACATATTTGTGGTTTCCAAACAAAATAGCGTGCCAAACTGCTGGTGTAGTGGCGAGGTTTCCAGAGGCAAAACCTAAACCTCTCGCAGAAGAGAAAGAGCCACACTGAAGATCGTGAACATAATACACATTCTTCCTTTATTGTTTGTGGGCTTGGAAAGTTTGTAGGATGGGTCAGTAGCATGCAAAGACCTGGAACAAAACTTGCAGACCAGCGTGTTTAAATGGCTGGAGTAAAACCAGCTCAGCATGCCATGGAAAGCATTCAACCGAGTCAGCCTGCTCATCTTAATTTATCTAGACAAATTTCTAGACACATGCAGCAAGCTGTGCTCAATGGAGTAACAGAGAAATTACTAATTAAACTGAAGGTGATGGGATTGGTGGAAGAAATAGAAGTTGGGGGCAGAAGCTGTACCTCTGGACAGAGGCAGTAGCAGGCTGGAGTTCACCACTGGAGTTTCTCTGGAATCAATCATTGGATCGATCTTGTTTATTCTCTCCATGAATGATGTTGTCATAAGAAGTGGAAGCGCTTATGTTAAGCCAGCTGATGACGCAGAACAGGGAAGCATTGTGAATGCAGAAGAGATGGGAGATCAAACAGAAAGCAGCAGACAACCTTGAGCACGGAGACGGAGGAATGAGTTGAAATTCACCAGCACGAAATGCAAGACTAATCACAGGGTTGGGGATTTTTTTATGCTAGACAGGCAGTGTGTCAGTTGGACATGACTGAGGAGGAAGTGAACTTAGTTGTAGCAGTCATGGGTGATTATAAACCACCAATGAGCTAAAGGCACAAAAAAGGCGAACGAGACCCAAGGGGCTTGGGATATTTCCAAGAAGATTATTAATAGTGTTTGCACAGTACTGACAAGACCTTGTCTAGAATTGGGTAGGAGTCCTGGGCAGGTAGGCTGAATTCACGCCAGAAGCAATGCAGAAAAATTCTCCGAGTGTGACTGGGAAAATGGAGATTCTATTTCATAAGTAGAACAAAGGCTGGAAGGAGTTATCTTCTCCCTTGGTTTATTAATCAGGGTGGTGAAAATAGCACATGGGAGGAAGAAAAGCTGTATAAAATAATGGGTGATGTTGGCACAAGAATGAGTGGTACCCAAGCACACCAGAAAAACTCAGTAATTAGAAAGCAAGGATCTTGACAACCCCAAAGACCCTGTCTGTGTTCCTGTGTCTCCATCCCACCTGAAGACACCTGTGCTCTTGCCTTCCAAAGGATCTCTTTTGCAGAGTGACTGCTTGCGCTGTGCTCCATTCCCCTCCCCACCTTCGTGTCTGGAAACCGATCCCCACTTCAACTTTAAAGAGGGAAAAAGAAAAGGAAAGCCAGTAGACTGGGTCTTTTGTACAGCAAAGCAGATTAGGGGCCTCCCAGGGACTTGCAGCTTGTGTTCGGAAGAGGGAAGGGCTGTGAGTCAGGGGGAGGGAGGGAGGCAGACAGGGAGGGGAGGCTCCACTGTCATCTGTGGCAGGTGAAACTCAGACCTGCCTTTGGTCTGCTCAGCAAACCCTTTTTGTCCACCTTCCTTTCTTCCTCCCCTACCCTGTTTGTCACTGTGGATCAGCATCCTGGGGACTAGGATCTTTTCAGTTCCATCACTGGATTTAATTCCTGAGATGTGTGTCATGTTCCCCCACTCCCATACTGAATCAGGAAAGCATTTGCCCAGACAAAAGCCAAATCCCCCTCCTATGGGTAATCAGGAAGAGGGTCCCTGCAGTGGTTTCTGCTCCGATGACAAAAGGTTCCTTGGGTACAGACAAGCAGGTTAGTGCTGCCATGGATTATGGAAACAGCTGTGGACAGCAGGGATTAGCCACCACCTGTGTGGTGAAGGCTATGTGTCTCCAGTCCTGGGGCCAGAAAGACACATGCCAGATGCTTTGTGCTAGCTTTCTGCCCAAGCTTGTTGACCCTTGAGGTGTTTTATTTTCAACTCACCCCCCTCCATGCAAAGTGCCTAGACTAAGGTGAGCCAGACTTGCCTAAACCCAGGTTTGGACAATCTTAGTCTCTTTTCATTTGAAAAGACTAATACCCTCTTTGGTTCTGGGCTGTAGGAAATGACCGGTGAGCACATGAAGGCAGTGTGATGGCTGGGTACGGTGCTAGCACAGAACCCTCCACTGCTACCCAGGCTCAGAGCTGCTCCTTGTGCAGTAGCTTGGTTAAGCAGCTCCTTTCACACTGGTGTGCACTTTTTTCCAGGTGACTGCCGTGGGGCTTTCAGAAAGACACCTGTCCTGAAGGGAAGCTGCAACACCTTTCTAAGTGCTCTGTGACATCCTACCTGAGGTGTGTCCATGCAGGGTCCCAGAAATCCCATCCTTTTAGCCCTTCTGGACTGCAATTTTGTCCTCAGTAAAACAGCCACAGCACAGACCTGTCCTCAGGCAGGGGAGCTGCTAAGCTAAAATCATTAACAGTTTTGGAACATTCAGCTATTTTAGTGAACTCAATTGAAAAGCTTTTTAGGAGACTAATAATCTTACCTCCCTAGCAGAGATTGAATAATGTGCAGTAAATCCTGCCTAAGGCTTCATGCACTGACCAACACAATGGAAACAGAGCAGTGCAAGACTTTCTGCTAACCATGCAATGTCTGTCCTGAGCGTGGGATGAACAGGGGTCCTCCGGAAAATAACTCAACTGTGTAATTAACATTAAAATTAAAAAAATAGGTGTCATAAAAAAAATAAGGTCTGTGCAAATGACTTTGAAATAGCAGTTCTCATGCTGCAACCAGATTGGTCTTTGGGTAATTTGCATGCATGTTTTGTTCTGTAATAGGCACCTATACTGTTCTTTTTTTGCCAAAAAGGTTTTTATTTTGACCGAATTTGAGTATATTTCACAGGGACAGCAAGAGCTGGGAAGAACAAGAGCTTCTTGTTGAACCAGCTCCAGGATCCATCCACAGTGTCCTGTTAGGAGCACAAGGGCCAGAGACAGAACTGGAGACAAGGCTACACATGGGTCTTAAGTCCATCCAGGAGGCAGGGTCAGAGACAGGACTGGAGATGGATACACGTATAAGGCAGCTCAGGCAAGAACCAGGGGTCCAGGTCTAAGTTTAACTGGTGCTCCTGAGGCAGAGTGTGTGCAGGGACAGCCTAGGCGAAGCTGGTCAGGGCCACTAAAGCCCTCAGGCCCTGACAATATGAGCTTCACAGTCTCACTGGAAGCAATAGAAATACCTTAAACAAAACCCAACAGTTAGATTCTGCTCATGCCTCTGCTAATAATCACTTGAATTATCCCTGGTACCCTCTCGCGTATCGCTTGCATCTTGGTAAGGGGGGAACTGGAGCTGGGAATCAGCAAACATACCAGGCATACCCAACATGAAATGGGATCTAACAGAGGAGAAGGAAAGTGGAGGGGGATCCATTATTCATGAAGGCAACAGTAGTACAACACAGCCTCCACAGACCCATGCAGTGTCGGATAAGGTTACTGCAGACACAAGGATTGGTAATGGTATGCCAAAGCTCTGCTGCTTGGGTGCAGAAAGCAGAGAGGCATTGAGTCCTGTCCTTCCCATAACACTGTCCTAAAGTATATGACAGCAGAAATAAGCTTCTTTGGAAGCTCTACTCATGATCCCTGATAAAGACTTGGGAAGTTAGAAGCCCATTCAGCACGGAAGAGGGAGAATCAAGAAAGACAGCAAAGTGACATCAGGGTAGCAGAGAAGCAAATGAGATGCAAATGCAAATCATATGGCCACAGGGTTCTGGTTAGCCAGAGGATGAGCCAAAGCTCAGAGAATGGGGTCCAAGAGCTTTGGCACAGGCCCCTGGACAGCTGTATCAGAGCTTCCTGTCTCCCTGTACATGTTACCTGCTCCCCTTCTCTGCCTCTCACCAAGACTGATCCTGATTTCCTTGATAGGGAAACCTATCAGGGCTTGGCACTTGTCTCAGATTACAGCATGTGTTTGCTCTGGCTCTGCTGCATCTCACAAAACAATGATTTCTATTACATATCTTAGACAGCCTCCTTTTTGAGTTTGGGTTGGGTTTTTTTGTTTGTTTGTTTGTTTTTCTCTCCTTGTTTGCTGCTTTCTCTCTTTCTCCCCCTTGTAACCAGAGGCATGAGCTCCTCTCAGTCAGGCTGGCTACAGGACACCTCTTACATCTGGGGATGGTGGGCAAGTAGAGGTGCAATGCTGACTGTTACAATAAAAAGAATACATCTCAGCAACTGTCCCAGAGAATTAAACATACGTGGTTGTTTAGGCAGAAGACCAAGCTCTGAGTTTGCATCACTTGGCTTGGGAATATCCTGAGAATATGCCAAAATATTTGCAATGAAGAAGAGAAGCCAGTAGCTTGTAAGAACATATAAGGTTAAACAGACCTATATTGTGGGAAAGGGCTGTAGCCTTTATAGCTCATTTCCCCTCAGTGGCATCACCTGCAGTTCCTCTACCAGGGCTACTTAAACTGTGCATGAGGAGCTAGCTCTAGCTTCTTTCAGGTAGCAAATGGTTTGTTGTGTGTATTGCTGTAGCTGCTAGAACATAAGAGCTCAATCAGCTCTGTGAAGCAAGGAGAGGTATTGCTTCCTGGGTGCTTAGTAGTGTGTGTATATGTATATATATAAATAAAACATAGGTGTTGAGTAGGACAAGCATTGAGGCATTCTGCTTGAACTGGTATGTTCCTGCTCGCCTTTTGGGTCTGACAGGTAAGGGAGAGGCAATGGGGGGGAGGACTGTATACTAAAACAACAATTAGATGTTGAATATGAATATGGACTATCTCCCAGGTGGAAAAATCCACCATTCACAGCTATGCATTTGTTTTGTCTTGAACAGAATCAAACCTGGAATCCTGCAGGCAATAGAAAGTGAAGAATTTCCTACTCTGGGCAGCTCATGCAAGCAGAAATGTGTGCAGGCATGTGAAATGAAGATGATCTCTCAACTCAGCAGGTAAGGAGGCAGCAGCAGTTGTAAACTTGTGCTACTGGTGTGGTGGCCCTGAGACTGCAACACTTTTTTAGGGACCACTTTGATGGACTAGAGTAGAGGCTGGATTAGACCCCCTTATGCAAAAAGAGGCCTCAGCTGAGGAACGCTTTGTGGGATCAGACCGTGCTGGTACTGCAGGAGGTGCTCATATCAAACTAGTGTATGTCATTGCTGTGCCTGGAGGGATGCATGGCTCAAGCACACTGACTTGGATCTTGTCCCAGGTATAGTGTTGAGGCTGCCAGGTGCTGCAGACAGGAACACTTAGCACTCACCTGGAATATGTTGCAAGATATATTTAGAAAACTTTTTTATTACTGTTTTTAATTACACTCAGCTTTTCTGATACTCCTGCCGGTGGTCGGCCACATGGCTCTGGGAAAAAACAAAAGCCATCATCCAGCAGTGTGTGGGCCCTGTGTCTGTCTGTGAGCCAGGTCCCATCTGGCTGTAATTACTAGCTTCACATCAGCAGAAGAGTGTAATATTTAAACACAAATGTTTAATGTTTGCATAGCAAACCTCAGGATGGAAAGCCCTTGATAATCAGCCTGCAGGAGAGGAGGTGGGTCTGCTGCAGGTGAGCACTGAGGCTTACGGGTTGTAGCAAGATTTGTGGATTTTCCTGGGGATAGAAGGAAGAGCAACACTGAGCCCAGGAGGCCTTCATAGCTCATTCCAGGCAGAAGCTCCACACAGCCTTGTAATCCTCATTTCTTGCTTATATAGAGAGGAGCTGCAGGCAGAGGTGCCCTAACCTCAGGCTACAAGCCATGCAGAGTTGTGCTTGCAAGATGGTAGAAGAGTTACTGAAATCAGCACAGGCTCCTAACCCTAAGCAGTAGCCACCAGGGTGGATAACAATGTCTGGTGGATCTCAGCAGTTCAGTGTCCAGCTATCCCCAGGGGAGTGCAGGCTCTGGCATGTTCCTTGAGTACCCAAGCTCCCAGAAACACAGTGTATTGCATTAGCCCCTAAAAAGTAAGACTTAGAGCACAGCAAGTATTAACTATGACAGGGTGGATCCTATCTTTGCCAGAGATGGTGAGCCCCAGCCATTTCAAGGAGCCTTCCCCTGCTTATAGGGGACCCAGTCTGATCTTTTGTGTATGAAACTTTGCCTCCTTAATATTCCCTTTTGATCTGTCGGGGAAGGAAATAAGTAGCTAGTACTTCACATGGCTCCACGTGGGATGGCAAGTAAGAGAACAGCTTTATCTGCTCCCAGGCACCTCTGGAAGGTGACAGATGTGTGCTGCCTGTAGCATCTTCATTTCAGCATTAAGGTACAAGGACAACCTGGTGCACACCCAAGCCAACCGACAGTCTTCTTGCTGCTGGTCCAGGTGCCACCTCCTGTAGGGTAAACAGCACCCTGTTTGCTTTCCTGATGGGGAAGAAAAGGCATGCCTGGAGATGGCTTTCATTCATGATGCCATCGTGTGGCTAGTGGCTGTCTCTTCCTGAGCTTGTCCACAACCTGTCACAACTTGTCGTTTCCTATCAGCAGGAGGCTAGAGCAAATGCAGGATAACAAAAGCCTCCTCACTGTCCCAGGGGGTTTGGGAGCCTCTTCTCTGCTGCTTGTGCACCCAAGGTGAGCCAACCCTGCTGTCGTCATTGCCTCAGAGATTGCTCATCTCGGCAAACTTTAAAGCTGCATCCTGACAGACCAAAATAAATCAATCAATAAATAAATCGTCCGTCTCATCTGCTGGATTCTGCAGTTTATTTCCTCAGCACTGATGAAAAATAGTTGGATGCTTAGTAGCTTCATGAGACTAATTATGATAAACGGCCCCATTGCTGCTAATATCCGGCCATTAATTCCCAGATGGAGCTGCAGAAAATGTCAGGAATGGAAATGTCAGCTCTCTAAAAGGACCTGGCAGGTATTGAAGTGACTGGAGCGTCAGCAGAGGAGGGAGTAGGGGGAGAGATGGGAATTAGCAGGATGACGATACACATTTGAAGCTATAATTCTTCTGACTTGATTGTCCAGTTTCTCTCGTTTGTCTACACTACAACCATGGCTTCCTTTGGATTTTGCCTACTCTGAGCTCTGCTCCCAGCAAAGAGACAAAAGATTTGATAATCATTACATGGGAGACATTTCCTTTGGGGAGAGGAAGCTCAACCATAAGTTTCAGGTTCCTGCTGAGATTCCCAGGAATGTTGCCCTGCTTTACAGTACAGACACACCAGTAATTCCCTTCACACTGAGTGTGGGGTGGGCAGGCTGACTTGCAACAAAAAGTCACACCCAACCTCAGCTTTTATTTTCTGGGTTTCACATTTGTATTCACATTCATATTTACATTGCTACAATAATCAGCTGCACACAAAAATCAGATGGAAAACAGCAAAAAACCACTTGGGGTTTTTTTGCTTTCAACAGATCGTTTTTAATGGTTTCTCTGTGTTTGAGAGGGCTCTTTATGGGGAATAGTCACTGCTAAGTGAGAAGGTACTTCAAGAGTAGATGAACCAGCCAGACAAATGATATGAATGCCCAGATATTGATGGTGCTGTGTTACTGATGGCAGGAACTCAGGCTGGCACCTGGTGCGATAAATCAGCTCATGAACAAATGTCAAGGAGGTATGTTTTGAAGCTGTTCTAAATCCAAAAATGTTGAATTGTCCTCTTATCTGGAAAGATGTTGCTCTGATACATTTGCATGCTTGAACCTCTGCTTCTGATGGTGTATGCTTTTCTAAGACCTGGCACAAAGATATGCTTTGGTTTTGTTGCTTTGTTTAGCCCACCAGCTCAGACACTGCTCTGCACAGCTTCAGAAATGGTGGTGTTCAGGTGAGGATCTAACCCAGCTTTTGGCATATGTTTTCTAGTGGGGAAAAAATCAGAATAGGTTGAGGATTCCTTGATCAAACACCAGTTGGTTGAAAGGCTTTTTTTCAGGAATCTGTTACTGTTTGTCAGCAAAAGACAGCCTTTTTTTGTAGGGTTTTGGTTTTTTGTTTTCCCCCCACCCTCCCCCTTAAAACTAGATTACTTTGATGCTTACCTGCTGAGAGGACACAAAACATTGAGCCTGATGGGTCTGCTCCATATGTCAGATTTGAACCAGAGCTCCCTATACCCCCCAGCAAGTGCCCTTGTGGAAGGGAGCCAAGATGTTGCTGTCTTTCTCATGAAAAGCTTGATGTTCATCTGGAAGCTTCAGGGAAAATTTCCAGCCTTTCTAAGAACAAGCAAGTAATTTCTCTGATCCTATGAAAAAAAAAAAAACCAAAATGTCCCCCTTAAATTCCCTGAAGCGTGCAGAATTAATTGGCTGAGGACCTCAATTCCCTGTATGTTGTCTGGGAATGCCTGAGTTGCAAGACTGCTAGTAGATCTTCAGAAATGTTTTGCAATTCTTTTAGGATTGTTTTCGCCAAGGTTGGGTGATAAATTTCCTGGAAGAGAGCAGGCTCTATCTATAGCCTCCTGAGTGTTTTGCATGCTTGAAGAGTGTTTATATGTGAATCTGAAAATTTCGGAAGGGTGCCAAGAAATTTCATCCTCCCCAGTGCAGACTTGGGGTATATTGGCTTCCTTGTGCGGCTGGCACTGGTACTTTTACCTGGACTTGTGTCCCAGCTGTCAGCAGCCCCCTCTCAGCAAGAGCAAGGCTACAGCAACCTACCCTTATGCTCCTGAGTACCAGTGGTTAGACTGATGGCTCCATTTTGATGTTTTCACCTTGGAAGATGGGGAAGTGCCTGTACCATATTTGCTGGGAGAGCTACAGAGCTCAAAGCCTCCTGTCCGCATGTCTCCTTGGGCTGCATGAAATCTGGCTATTTATCTGGCTGGGGCTTCTGAGGAATTTAAGGGTCTAAGCCCAGGGCATTTGGGAGCATCTCTGCCCCTAACCCTTTCTAAAACCAAAGCCTCTCTAAAGTGTATAGGCTCTTCCTGAAAAAATCTCCCAGCTCACTGATGGATGACAGGTTCTTTCTACCTGCAGCCCTATGGAGAAGATGCTAGAGTTGCATTTGAGACCGTTCTGGCCAATTAAGCTGAACCAGTTGTGTTAGAAATGCCTACTGCCAGCTTCTCTGGCCACCACTGCTGAGATCTCCTCATTGGGTCTTGCTTAGCTTTTCCATCACCACCACTCCCTGACTGCTCGGGATTGGCCCTGGTAATCCTCACTATTGTCTTCCTGCTTCTGGCCAGCCCCATGCTTTCTGCACACCTTCCTCAGAAGCAACCTCTGCCTACAAATTTCTTGGGGAAGTCTACTGGCTGGGTTGATGTAGTGATCCCAAACATGAAAGAATGCACCCTGGGGAGATGATTTGCTGTGGCACAGTGGTGGAGATGAGAGAGAAAGCTCATCAACAAAAATGTCACTCTCTGGGTCAGTCTCCTTTGTCTTTGAGGCTGCAGTGAAAACTGGGTTTAGAAAGGACAGAATTTGCTGCTGGCTCATACAAACTGCTCTTCCAGTCCCAGCCTGACTGAATTCAAGGTAACAGCCTTGTGTTGAGTGTGCTGTTGAAAGTAGCAGGAATATAAAGTGAATCTGGCTTGATAGCTCCTTCCCAGAGTCAAACTGCCTCTTCAGGAGAAGGAAGCAGGCAGCACAAAGCCAGACCTTGTCCTGATTCTCCCTGCATTATGACTTTCTTGTGGGTTTGCATTTTGAGGTTCAAGTCTAAGGAGTTTCTGTCAAATGCACTGTTAGCATTGTCAACATGTGGTGTTTTACTCTAGATTAATACTGTATCTTGTGTGTGGGAACACGTGTAGGTGTGGAGACAGAAATCTAGGGCCTTATTCTCCAGTGGCCTTGTGCTTGGAGGATCATTTGCACCTTCAGCAAAATGTGTGTGGAGTGGGTACGGAAACACTGCTAAATCTGAAGGGGCCTGCCACCCACATCGGGTAGGTGCAAGTGATGAAACAAAACAAACCGTGCATCATCTCTGAGGTCCACAAAGTTGAGTTTTTTGATATTTTATTATTCCTCCCATAACTAGAGTAAGGCTGTTCTCTGTAGAAGAGAGTTTTGCTGTGATTAACTGCCCTGGCAATGGTGTTTTCTGAGCTATTGGTTTCTGAGCTAAAGGAGTGAAAGCGGATGGCAGGAAAGGTGGCTCCAACAGCTCATGGACAATAAAAGCGAGACGCTGGGCTCTTTAGCCAGGAAAGAGCCTCAGAGACAAAATGAACCATTAGCACGTTTCACATCCTAACACCTACTGAAACTGTTTTGATTCTCATGTTTGGTAAGTGGGTGAGATGAGAGCACTCTCTCACTGCGGGTCCAGACTCTGCTAACCCCTGTGCATGCTTTCACTACACCAGTGGTCTGGTTGGCTGGCTGGGCATCATTGTTTGTTCAAGCAGCAGATTATCTCTAACCCAGCTGAAACAGTGGGAAGCTCTGCTTTCCTTCTTTTTGGAACTAAGCATCTCCTGTAATTACAGGCAGATTTGTAACCTTGAAAGAGCCCACACCTGAAAAGAAGCAGGAAGGAGAGATGTCAGAAGAAAGCCCTTTCATGCTGGTGCTGCTGGGGACAGCATCTCAGCTCAGACTGATATGAGAAGGAGAAAGGATGGAGATGCTTAGCTGTGCCAACTGCCACTTGGAACCTGCTTTTTGCAAGTGATTAGGTCTTGCACTCCCCTGTCTGGCCATCCTGGACTAAATGAGCACCCATGGAAGCAGGACATGGTGTTGGTGCACCCTGCTGCAACCCCTGGGAGCAAGTTTCTGGGGAACCAGAAAGCCCTTTTGGAGGCAGGTCAGGCTATCAGTCAGTTGTGGCAGCATATGGTTGGAGAGCAGAGCAGGGTGGCTCTCACACCTGTCTGCTTTCTATTCTGGCCTGGTAGGTTTGTGAAGGCCCAGCTAGTTGAAACTGCTCGGCTTTCATCTCCTGATTTGTTGAAGCATTTTGTGTTGAACTTTGAAAGCCTGGCCAAAAATGAAGCACAACTAACCACAGGGACAGCAAGACCTGCTGCAGGGGAGATGGAGCTGGCGTGAAACAGATGGGCATTTTTCCCATGCACAGGGCAAAGGGGCTTCACCATCACTTCCTCCTGGCCAGAGCATCTGGCATACGACTCAAAGGAACTTCAGTGAGAGCTGTAATTGTAGCAAACCTAATCAAGGCAAGCCAGCATGCACTCCTTTCTAAAGTAAAGCAGTGAGGCCAGCAGTATGACAGAGAACCTACACTTGGGAGTTTCTCTAGCAGCTGCTGCTTTGAGCAGGGCCAGGAGCAGTCCAGCATGGGGTGCAAACCTGCAAAGAGACCTCCCTCCTGCACAGGGCTAGGCTGGAGAACACCTTGGTAAGAGCTGAGCACTGCTGTGAGGGAGCTTTCTTATTAGGAGAATTTGTGTTTCTTCCTTGAGGCTCTGCCTGCCACAGCTTCCACCTCCCTCTGCCCAAACCTAACATCCCTTTGCTTGCAAAAAAGTGCAAGCACAGGGATGGTACAAGTAAGTGCCTCTACCACCCTTCACTCCCAGCCCTTTTGCACCCAGTGCCAACCACGGAGGGGAACGAGCCGGTGCTCATTGCCTGGGCTCTGCTGCCTCCCCATGGCATGCGCCCTTACCCTGGTGCCACGCTGCCTGACCCTCTGGCCCCGTGCAAGTCCATGTCCCTTGGGCCCCCCAGCTGGCTGCTTCGTGCTCAGGAAGCCCTGCGGAGCTCTGCTCGTCCAGCTGTGCTCTCCAGGAATTGTACTTCTCCCGGTGCAGAGCTGTGCAGCGGCAGGACTTGCTCTCAGCTCTCTGCTTGCCTGGACAGGGCTGACAGGCATGGGGGAGTCAAAGAGGCTATGGAGCAGCTCCTGCCTATGGCTCCTCTCCTGCATGAGCCTCCTCTCTGGTCTGCTTCATTCTTGCCTCTTCCTCCTCTGCCCTTTGCTCTCCCTCACACTGCATCTCTAACTTTTACAGGGCTTTTATGTTGTTTTTGTTTGTTTGGTGTGTGGTTGGTTGGTGGTTTTTTGGGTTGGTTTTGTTTGTCGTTTGGTTTTGGGGTTTTTGGGTGTCTCTTTTCTTTTTTTTTTCTTTTTGGTGGGGGTACTAATTTTTCTCTTTAAATCCTTTCCCCTCCAACAACAATCCAAACCTCTTCTTCAGCCTCCCCACAGGGCTGGCACTCCTTGTCCCTTCCCCACCACCCCCTTCGTGGGGCGCCATCCTGCTGGGGCCTTCCCAACAGGATTCTGTGCCACTTTTCCTTCTGTAGGGCATGATGTGTTCTTCAGAGTAACAGCACAAGGTGGTAAGTCACCCATCCCCACCTGACATAATCTCCTAGGTGTGACTGCTCAAGACTTTCATGGGTCCATATGCTTGGACACAGACAAGTTGTTGGGTAATCTGCCCAACTGCAATCTGCCTAACTACAATGGTTTTGGGGATGGTATAAAGGAAGGATCTGCTGGACCTTTCTGGACAGCCA
>NW_009940461.1:0-2965 GCF_000696875.1 Nestor notabilis | reverse complement strand
TAAGGTGGTCTTGAACCTGATCCTCTCCTACTTTATTTCCTGAGTGCAACACATGCATTTGGTTTAGAGAAGACCTGCCTCTGTGGGAGTTTCCCTATAGGTTTTAAGTGACCTAGAATTTATAGCTATCTCACAAATACTCTTTATTGTCAAATTTTGAAAGCATAGTGTCGTAAAATTTTATCTGCGTTTACAGAATAAACATTTTTGTTTAGACTGCTTCTATTATTATATCTGTAGTCTGGGCGTGTAAAAGCTAGTCCTGTTACACTCAGGTGCACTCTGTACCCTTAGCACAGAATAAACGTGTGTATGGGGAGCAAGGAAGAAAAATACCTGTTCTTTAGAGAAGGTGTGCCATCTGTTTTGTCTGGCTTTGTATTCTGGGCTTCTGAGGGGTATTTTATAAGTTAATTTTGTAAATTTTAGGCATTGCTTTTGCAGAAGCTTTTCCTAAGCTTTCCTTTAATAAAGAAAGCATGATGAATGGGAATATAGCACAAACTGCTGGCCGTTCATCCTTGTGATTGTAGGATTAAAAAAAACCCCCAAACTATTGGTGCATATTGAAAGGTCAGCATTTATCAGAAAAGGTTTGGTAGTATCTGAATTATTGTCATTCTTTCCTGATTAAACTTTACAAAACTGTGACAGTACTGTCAGGTGGCTTGTGCACTGAGATTCCTAGGTCTTTTTAATATTGCATTTGACAGACTTTGCCAGCTGTTAGATGCAGAAAATGATTAAAACATCTTGGATGAGCGTAGATTAACTTTCTGATGATACCATTAGGGTGGAAGTGTAATCCCTTTGAGGGGGGAAAAAAAACCCCCAAGGCAACGTTAGTAATATGGAATTAACAACTTACAGGATATAAATAGAACAATATGGAGAAAAATGTTTAGATATCTAAGTATTTAAACTGTATGATATTCTCACTGTGTTGGTATTTATGGAGAGCTCTGTATTATAAGACCTGATCCTGAGCATATGGCAGTGAAAAAAAACAAATTCAGTGGGGTGTGAGACACCTGTAAAAGTGTATGGAGCTTCCACATTACCATCAATGACAGACTAAATGGGGGCTGTTTTTTGATATCTTAATTTTTCTTTGCTGTTCTTACTTGGCAAAATTTCATTCATTTTTCCCTAAACATTATTGCTTCAGAATGTTCCATGTTACTAAGTCCAGTCCTAAGACCTTCAGTGATTTGCAAAAGATTCTCTTAGCAATTAAAACTAAATTGAAGCAATCCTAGTTCTTTTCACCCTGCAGTCAGAACTCAACCATGCTGTTTGCACTGCTGCCTTTCCATGTTTCAGCTTAGCTTTTCATCTGCTGAGATACCCAAATATTTATGCTAACCTTATCAGCAAAATAGTTTAAAAAAAAAAAGGCTTCTAGATTGCTGTTGTTTCTGCTGCTTTTTTTGATTGTGGATACTGTGGTATAGAATTCAATCCCTGTGTTTAGCCATAGCAAAATTGGAGTGCTTAAGGTTGACCGCTGTATGAGGTCCTGGGAAATCTATTATCAGGCAGAACATTTCACACTTCAGTAAACTCCAAATTAATTACATTGATGGTACATGAATACCAAAAGAATGTGAGCATAATTAATGCTACTTCAGCAAACATCAGAGGAAATATTAGTGATTTCCAATTGATGATAATGCTAATGTGTTATATAAAAGTATTTTATTAGAAATGGTATAATACGGTCTCTTGTAGTGCCAGTATAATGTGCCAGTTTATTAATTTAAATGTGTTTTTATTGGCAATTTAAGATTATATCAGCATGCAAATGTATTTTAATATAGTCTAATTACGTGCAGTTTGCTTGTAGGTCAGTTTAGCTGTGGGGACAGACAAATCTGAAAGAAAAAAGGAATGTGTTATGAAGGTATCAGAAGAAAGCAGAACAGGCCTTCTAGAGAGCAGACTGTGGCCTGTTTAGGAGCCTGGTCAAGGGAGTCCCTTGGGAGGCAGTCCCGAAGGGGTGAAGGAGTGCAGGAAGGCTCGATATCGTTCAACAAGGAAATTCCAAAGGTGCAGGAGCAGGCTGTCCCCATGTGCTGAAAGATCAGCTGACAGGGAATAAGACTGGCCTGGCTGAACAGAGGTTTGGTAGGAACTCGGGGGGGAAAGAAAGAGGAGAGTTTGACTCTTGGGAGAAGGGACAGTCGTTCCCCAAGTACCCAGGCCCTTGAGCTGAAAGACAGGAAGGGGAGCAGAATGAAGGCTCATAATCCAAGGGAAAATGGTCAGCAACCTGCTGCAACACTTAAACACACACAACTCTGGGGCCAGATATGATCCACCTAAAGGTACTGAGGGAGTTGTCAAAGTGCTAGTCCTGGCTAACTGGGGAGGTTCCAATTGACTGGAGTGAACAAATGTGATGCCCATGTATGAGAAGGAGTGGAATGAGGATCTGGGGAACTATGGATCTGTCAGCCTGACCTTGGTGCTGGGAAGGTTATGGAACAGATAATCTTGAGTGCCATCATACGGTACATTCAGGGCAATCAGGCCCAGTCAGTATGTGAAAGGTCCTGCTTGGCTAACCTGGTCTCTTTATGTAACAAGGTGACCTATTTAATGGATGAAGGTAAAGCCATGGATATTGTCTACTTAGACTTCAGTAAAGCCTTTGGCACAGTTTCCCACAGCATTCTCCTGGAGAAACTGACTGCTTGTGGCTTGGTTGGGTATACTGTTCACTGGGTCAAAAACTGGCTGAATGACCAAGCCCAAAGAGAGGCAGCAAATGGAGTTAAATCCAGTTGGTGGCCAGTTACAAGTGGTGTTCCCCAGCGCTCATTGTTGGGGCCAGTTCTGTTTGATATATTTATCAATGATCTGGACAAGGGGATCGAGTGCACCCTCAGTCAGTTTGCTGAACACCAAGTTGTGTGGGAGTGCTATAGAATTATGGAATAGTTAGGGTTGGAAATGACCTTAA
>NW_009940460.1:14684-45349 GCF_000696875.1 Nestor notabilis | reverse complement strand
GCAGCGAGCGCGGCCTCAAGCACCGCCGGGACCCCGCACCGGCACCGCGCCAGGCGCGGTAAGCGGCACTGTCATCAGGGCTGAGCAGGGGTTTGGGGTGCTGCGTCTGTACCTCACTGCTATCCGTTTCTCAAGAGCAATGAAGAATTGCAACTGTGCAGCAGCCCCCACGCTGCTCTCTCAACTATACAACCACCAAATTCAGCCCAAAAGCGGAAGACAACGCAATACCTGCTGCTAACGCCTTGCTACATGGTCAACATTCAGTTTAGTTAAAAACCTCCAAACAAGGCTTTCAGTACACCCAGCTGCCAGGTCAGCAATGCACAGTGCCTGAATCAGTGCTCCACAAATGCAGTTCTAATTCCCCCCAAAGCCTTTAGAAGTAAAAGTAAATATAACCCCCCTAAATTAGGACACATCTAGCCCTTCGTAGCCATGAATCCCAGCCATCTCAGCAGAGACCAGGACACAAACCTGGATGCTTACAGCCAAAAACATACCTGTTCAGGAATAAAGCAATTCACACTATTAGCCAGCATTAGGGCATAAAACTTTGTTTAGACACTGGGCACTTGGCATTGTATTGTTATGGAGCAGTATGCTGTGGATGCTAAAAATCAATGAGCAGGCACCAAACTGGCTATGGAGTGTCAAGGATTTGCTCTGAGGCTGGAACTGGAGAGCAACAGACCAAAGAGAGAGCTGTGAGGCAGCCCTTGCCCAAGCACAGGTGAAATCTGGCCTTAAGGAACTGCAGAAGAGCAAGGGAGAAACCTGGTCTGCACAGCTGGCAAAGTTTTCTTATGTGTCTTCCAAGAGGCCTACAAGAAGCCCCAGTCTCTTTCTTTAAGAGAAACTCTCCAGAAGTTTGGGGAAGGGGGGTGGGAGGTGGGAGGGCGGAATTGTGAAACAAAAATTAACATAAATACACTAAAATCCATATTTTTGGCAAGTACGTCAGCAGACACCAGCTATCTCTTCCTGCTACGTGCTACTGCTTGGGCAGAGACATGTTGGAGGTGGAAATGGCATGGCAGCAGCACATATGCTGCCCCACTACAAGGCACCACATTCAGTAATAAGTCTTAACCTTCACTTCCTAAAGGAGCAGACTGAAAAGGGAGCTCTTAATTCTGGATTTCAGCAGACACCAGTGTATCATTCAACTGTCTGTCCTTACCTCCTGCTCCCCTCCTCAAGGTCTGTCACTGAGCAGGTTACACTCAAGGAGAAGTGCAGGGGTTCTCAAAGTCCCAGCTCCTCAGTGTCCAGCACAGTAACTCTGTGCTGCTGGGGATGATGTGAACATGACCTGGAGACTACCTCCAGAAAGCTACTCAGCTCAATAAGCATATTTTTTAGTATCTGTGACAGCATTTTCTTCACCTCAAAACATTTTCCACCCCATAAAAGCACAAAACAGATGTGGGAAGGTGCCTCTTACAGTTATAAAGCTTCAGAGATGAATCATGGGGAAAACAGCTTCTGAGAACTATGTTTGCATGAAAGCAGAATGAGCAGGATGTGACTGATTAAGACACATTCTGTAGTCTCCTTTCTAACACTTGGCTTGTCCCTGTCCAGGGTTTCTGAAAAACATTCACTGGCATCTACTGAGTAAGGTTGGTTGATTTTAATCCATGCCTTGCCTCTTATCCCACAAGCAACATCACCAAACCTATGGGAACGCACTAACTTGTTTCTCTTGTTTTTAAGTCATCATGAAGGTTGTTAAAAGTTATTTGAGTGATCTTTCTGTTCAATTCAGTTATCCTTTCCTGCCTACCTTCAATGAAATCACCACCAGCTCAGAAACCCTTTCTCTATACGGCTTCAGTCACCCACTTCTGCCCAGCTCAGGGGCACAGCTTTGCAGTTTGCTCTCCCCAGGACCAGGACCACCACATCAAGCCTTGGCCAGACCTCTGAAGCCCCCAGCACAGAAGCCCCCCTTTCCTTCTTCACTTACCAGTTTATCAAAGAAAACAGTAAAGAAAAAGCTGAAGCACTTGATCCTCCCCCATATTGCTGAGGGGTTTGTGTGCAGGCAACTCCACCACTGACGGGCACCAAAGTGCTTTTAAAAAAGTGCCTTTTGCGAGCAAACAGGAGTAAGTGTAAGGAGATAGACTTAATTCAGGCAACTGTGGAAAAAACTAGTCTGTGTTTGGGCTGATAGGGTAACTGAAAAAGAAGGCACCTGTAACCCATTTTGAATACAAACAGCAACACTAGTTACCGAATTCTATGATTCTGTGGAATATCTTAGAAGTATTTTAAACAGATATTGCAATTTAACATCAACACTGTTGTATCAAAATCTCACCTTCTTGTTCCATGAAGGGGAGTATCAGCTGCGTACTGAGCTGTTCCATCACCTTGTAGTGGAGACATCAGTGACATTTGGCTTCGCAGCAACAGTTCGTGTTCAATAATCCGCAGCACTTTATCAGCTTAAATGCAAAGCCAAAGCAGTGTTGAGGCAGAGCCACCTCCTGCAGCTCCTGAGACCTTGCACAGCAAACACTGACACAGATGCTCAGATCTGAGCAGGTGTGCAGGTCACCAGCTTTAATGTGATCACTCTATTCGCAACACAAGCACTTGTATTCCAAAGGATCTCTGCAGAAAATCATTTCCTCTTTATACACAGTCAGATCTGAATAGATACCTGAAAAACCTATCAAGGGTAGATCATCCCTCCCTAAAGTAATACATCAATCCTACTGGTGAATGGATGTTTTATTGAAAGTGTGGCAGGAAACACTTGACTGCGAGTATAAATCTATAAACAGCTCTTCATGTATGAGAGATTTTTGGCAAGGTTTGCCAAATAATGCAATTCACAGGATGGTTAATCTAGGAATGTCTGCTCCTTGCTTTTGATATCAATTAAAAAAAAAAAAAAAAAAAAAAGAGTTGGTGAACTTCCAAATCATAAATGATGGATTTTTTGTCAATTATAAAATATTATGAATTTGCAATCCTTTTATTCTAGTACTCAAGGAACTGCCAGCTATTTAAAACTGTACCTTTATCATTATTCACAAAGTTTAACAAAAATAAATACAATTTTGAGGTTGTCTTTGGCATGTCGTAATTCAAGGCAACAGTGCAAAGAAAAACAACATACCATACAATGCACCACCAGAGTCAGCCTTACAACGAGAAGAGAACGTAGTACAATGCAAACTTTAATGTCAATATATACAGAGCTTTAAAGAAAACATTTGTTTTTAAAATTAAATGAAATAAATACAGTATGATACAAAATCCACAATATGCTTAGAGAAAGAAATGACGGTTACAATATCTGATAACGGGGACCTTTTTGTATAGTTTCATCTTTGAAGTACCTCAGAGAGCATGTAATTCATTGCACACCGTTTTCAATTAATGCCCTTTCGTATACTGAGATTTATAGCCAGTCACGTGCCAGAAGAGTTTTAGCTCTAATCAGAGTATCAGTGCAAGATGCCAAAGTGCTTGGGATATTATGACAATGCAATTACTTAGCAAATGCTGCTCATAAGCCTAATGCAAAACACACAAAATAGGAACACTCTGGCCTGCAAAGGAGATCCACCTTGAGCATCTTTTCAGTTTTCACATGAAAAAACCAAACACAGCCAAAACCAGGATTCAATGTTATTCAAACTTAATATGGGGAATAAGCAATTGCTCAAATCTTAATTAAGACACATAATCAATTAAGTATCTTTTAAAGCTTTCAAAGAAAGTTTGTTTTCATCACATAGGAAAAATCTCAAGAAAACCAGTCACCGATTATTTGGGGGAACACTCCTAATTACATGTGTTATTACAATTTGAGTCAGCTTTATCTATATACTAAGAGTAGGGTTTTTTAAATCTGTATTCATTCTTCTATTCCCAAAGGAAAATAAAGGCTGAACAACATGATTTGGGGGAATAAATTTTTAAAAAGCACACTGACAAACAGCATTCACTACACGGGTGTTAATGCAAAAGGATGGTACGGTATGAACAACAGCGCAGGCATGCTACCAACAGGTATCCATACATGCCCAAGAAAGCTTTTGAATAAACTTTCAGGAGATATTTTCTCACTTTTTAATCACCTAGAGCTCCCATAGGATTACATATTATCACAGCTTCAGAGAAGCCTTCTGAAAACTTTGAGAAAGAAAAACCTGCTCCTCCCTTTCCTCCCACAAATATTTGCAAACTTCTAATTCTAGATAGGACTGAAAAATACTTAAGTGCTACAGAAATACATAAATCCCCATGTTTGCATTGATGCTTAAGCCTAATTTCATTGATACAAGTCATTATTGTGTAATTCTTTTAACTCAATTCTTACAAGCTATCCCAACTTTTTAACTGTAACGTTTGAGGACAGAGTGCAAAGCACTGGATGCAGCAATCTGTCACTGCAAAATGACCAGTTTATAAATACACTGCAAACAACTTCAAGCTGTTCAGGATTGCTAGAGATAGTTTTAACTATTGGGCATGGAAAGATTAGCTTTGGAAAAACAAATTAAACCATGGAAGACTGAATTCAAGCTTAACACGACTCACTTGGGTCAGGTTTTGGATGCCTTCTCTGGATGCAAGGAGAACATTTAAACCATACTACAACACAGGTCTCAAACAGTCCCTCTTCCTTAGACCATCTACACCTTAGGCTCTTCGCATGGCCAAAGTGAATATTCTAGTTTTAAGCATAATGGGAAAAAAGCCTCAAACAATATGATAACAGCATTGAGACTACGCAAGCCACAAAGGAGTGGCTTAAATGAATCCCCCTGTGGCAATGAGTATGGGCTCTCTTTGTTACACACCACTGGCTGACATCGATACCACTGCATAGATTTTGGACATGTAACAGGAATACAATAGAGTTCCTCACTTTTTAATCAAAAGGATAAATGAAGACAGAAACTGTGATATCCAAGGGGTTAAAGAAAAGCAAAACATGTCACAAGCCTGCTGATGTCTCTGGAAATCTCTCTTCAGTGAGAACATACCAGGCTCTACATGCACTTGAGAACTAGCGCTTACTTATAATTGCCATCACCAAACACCAGAGCAGAAGCTATTTTGCTGTCAGTAACAGAAACCGTATCCAAAGTATCACTGAAGATAATAAGTAGTTCTCTGCAAATCTCTTTGAATACTTAGTATGTTTGCCTATTTCTTTGTCATTACAAGCCGTTATAAAAAAATAATAAAGATCTACTTTTTTAAAAAGTAACTCAGTAAGATAGTAAGATTGTAACTAGTTTGTAATCTTGAACTGTGCAGAGATGATACAAAAGGGAAACAATTTACACCAACCTTTTGCTCCAGCCAAGAGCACGTTTGAATTGAATGAACACTTAATTTGAACATTTAAGTGATTACTCACGAGGAGACCGAGTAGTTTTGTACAATTACTTAACTGAACAAAACCCATGTCTGGAAAAAAAGAAAAACAAAAACCAAAAAGGATGCGATGTATGCAAGAAATTAAAAAAGAAGTATCACAGCGGAGAGGATCATTAAATACTATAGAGTTAAGAGTTAACTGCAAGGGAACTCTTTTCTACCTCTGCATATCCAAAATGCTTCAAAGACTGATATGCTGAAATATTCATAGCAAGTGAACTTCCCCCTCAAATGAAGAATTAAAACTGGCATACCAGGGTACACTGGCCTGTCAGATATAAGAAAGGTGTTTTTCTACACGTTTTCCTTGTGATGACACAACTTTGTAATGTTGCAGTCACTGAAACCTTGCTTTTACCTCAGGAGTACCACTTGCACTAAAGGCTAGTAATGACAGAAAAACAGCAGGGACTACTTCATAGAAGATGTTTTAAGTTCTCTGCTAGGAATCAGAACATCCGTCTTGTTTGTGTACTTTTCCCCTTACCACTTACGTGTTACACACCAAGAACTTAAGTACCTTCAGCTGCTTACACTCCTTTGTGCAAAATGCTTTTAAGGTGCTTATAATGTGGTGCTTCTAAGCAAGCTAAAAGAAAATACCAATATAAACACTGTTAAATGATTCATGAATAAAGCCATTAAAGACCAGCTGCTGCCTTACAGGAAAGGTGAAGACAATTCAGGTTTGACATTTTAGCTGTGTTCCATGCCTTGCATTACCCTCTTTCCCCAACAGCTTTTACTACTACAATTCAACCCACATTATACCTTGACCTTAACTCATGGGGCTTTATTTCCATCACTTTGTTGGGTTTTTGGTTAATTTTTGTTTTTTAGAGTGAATCCATATTCTTCTGGCAATCAATTGTAAATTTACAAACAAATTTATACCAATAGACTGAAGACGAGAGGCGTAGAGCCATTCTTGCTGGCAAAGGTCTTCAGTAATGAGAAGAAGGATGAACCAGCTGCATAAGGGGCAGATTTTGTACTAAACAATAAGCTTTCCAGGCAGCAGTTGTGTTCTTTGATAAGCTTTCAAGCATTTCAAACAGGCACCTCAAAACTAGGCACAAATGGCCCCTAAAGCTTCCAACATCTATCAAACACTCAAGAAATTTAGTAT
Source organism: Nestor notabilis (assembly GCF_000696875.1). Lineage (NCBI taxonomy): Eukaryota > Metazoa > Chordata > Aves > Psittaciformes > Psittacidae > Nestor > Nestor notabilis. Next base: position 38,805 of record NW_009940460.1, on the reverse strand, counting down.
GGGGTATGTTCTGCATGATACAAATAGCACACCTATGTTTGCTATATTCATTAAGTCTCAAATCTACATATAGTTTTACCTAACTATTTGGCCAGATAATTCCCATCTTTCCCCACCGCAACAGAAGAAAGCAGCTTATCTAACAGTACTTCCAATGCCACCAAGTACTTCACAGGTACACGGAAAAACCAGCCAGCACCCTCTGCCTTTCAAGATCTGAGTTACTACTCGCACTCTTGGCAGTTGGGCCAGAACTCTCCTGAAAGCTATTTCTTCCTGTCTCAGAATGCCAAGTTCTGCTATCACTGGTGTCTTGTAATTGGCTATCAAAAGTACTTGGGATGGGAAATTCAATGATGGTAAATCAGTATGAACTACATTTGGTTTTTTGGTCACTTGGATTCTCTAACTGTTCACAGTCTAACTGTTGGTCACATATACTTAATATCTAAAATGTGTATCATTCTACTAGGAAAGTACAGTTGCACAGTAGTGTCTACAACTCTTGAAAATACTTTTAAGCTCACCATCCCTGAATGCACTAGTTCCCAGTCTAGTAGCAGTTAGCACTGGTTTTGAGTTAGAAAACCCCAAGATAATTCTGGCCCTGAAATTCATTTCCTTTACATCACAGCATCCGGAAACAGCTGAAGTTCTAACATCAAGACAGACAGGGTGAAGAAGTGCTGGCAACAGGGTATGGTCAATAACTTGTCCACAACTGCGAAATGTCTTGGTGAGAATTCCCTTACCTGGGCACACTGCAAGGCTTATTTATTTTCCCAAGCTACTCCTACAGTTAGGCAATTAGAATTTTGCATTTAAGTTCTGTAATATTTGTACATGCGGCAAGAGATTCAGATAGAAGCAATGTTCTATAAAAATCAAATAAATAAAAAGTAAAATCCACGTGCCAAGTTTGTTATAATAAAGTGTCAGTTTGTCTTATAGACGAAACAAACTTAATATTGTGTATATCCAGTGGAAACAACTGCGGAGGAAACAGTAACATAGACATTGTACTGATGGTGAGACAATATAAATGAAAGTACTGGATTGCATGATGTCTTAAAGCAGTACCAATGTTAGTGAGATCCTTAGTTTTGGCAGTTTATACACGTACTTTCTCCAGCTCAGTGCAGGACACAATACCATTTGTGGTAACATCTAGAAATGTCAATTTTCCTGTAAGAGGCCATTTGTTAACCACCACTTCTTTTGGGTCACAAGTGATCAAATTAAGCTTATGGGTAAAGTGCAGAATCTTACACATCCCTTTTGTTTGTATTTTCACATAAACTTAGCTACTGGCACCATGCAAAAAACAGACCTTCCAAATTAACACTAAAGCATTTAACACTGGCACGATACATTAGTCAGCTTTTCATAATAGTAATGAACAAGTTAAATTAATTAAGTTAAATGAATAAGTGCCCAATTACAAAATTAAGAATTTGTCCTTCACAACAGGGTCTAAAGGTGTGAAGAAAAGAAAAAACTTACACTGACACTTTATGTACAACTTGGTCATTGGCAACGGTCCCCTAAACCATTTTTTAAATGAACCCAGCAAAACTATACAGAATGTGAAAGAATATTTGCAACGGATCTCTTAAAGGACAGTGTAGAGAAATTCATCATGGTGTACCTGATGTTTAAATTAATTTAACAGATACGGCCTGTAAAACAACACAGTATGAACCTGTGGATTTGTTTTTTTTTTTTCTTTTTAAAAAAAGGACTTTTACAGAATTCAAGTAGTGTAGCAGGAAACCATAGATGCCTTTTGATCACAGGTCAGGCAAAATAGAGCCACTTATTGGATTTTCCCCTTGCTTCTGTTTGCTAAGGTGTCCCAATGGATCTATAAGTCTGTTGACGTTAGCTTTTTCATGCTCCGTCGCTGAGCTAAACTGGAGGCTGCAACAGGCTCTAACACTGGCTGAAATGTCTTGTGATTCAGTGCAGAATATGTAGCAGCCATGGCTCCCTAGAGAACAATGAAACACAGAAAAGCCTGTAAAGGTCATTTTAATCAGAAAATAAAGAAAATAAATTCTTAATTAAGTCTATAAAATAACCCCAGGACTTATGGCAGGTCATGCACACTCCCTAAAGTTTCTTTTGAAAAACAAGAACATTTACTGCTGCATCCTTCAGGTTTCTAAACATAGGTCTCTGACATTTCTTTTTCTTTCCTGCATATTTCTTTTACATACCTCAGATGTAGAAGTCGCCTATTAATGTGGGTCAGAACTAGTACCTTCCAAGAACATGAGTATAAATTTATCAAATACAGCCACAAAAGTTGGCTATTCAGGTTCTGACTTATGAAAATACAATTAAGACTGGCTATCACAAGTCCCTGCTTTTGAATCCAACAAAACTAATGAAGCCAACCTAAAAGCTGCCTGCATACAGTAGAATGTTTTTGTGTCAAGTCAGAAACACTGATACAGAAAGGATAAAATACCAGTGGAAAAAACTATTGTGCTAGGAAAGCACAGTATGAGCCAGTCATAGAAACAAATCCCAGAAGATTTCTTGAATAAGAATGCTAGCAGACATACGGCAGTCTGTCTCCAGTAACTTTCTTATGAGGTTTCTGTATGGCCAGTTACCTTAACGTCTGAAAACAAAACACCCAGAAAGACCTCTTCCTTTATACACAGGTTAATAAAACGTGTTTATCCATAGTTTGTCTATGTATGTAACTTAAGTATCTATGTACCAGGGAAAACAAAAGGAAAAAACAAAAGTTCTGCCTGTAGCTCTAAAAGCAACCCAATTCATTATGCACCCACCAGCCCAAGCAGCAGTCAGCCTTCGGGTTGTTTTACCTTTACTAGATGTGGTGCATCTTGCCTGTTTAGTTGATAATGTGGCAACTGGTCTCTACAGGCTATCCATGAGTGTTTTAATACTTGCTCTGCTGTATACCGCTGATGTGGATCTACGTGAAGCATATGTGATAACAAGTCCTAGATAAAAATGAAAACCAAACATATTAGTTAAAGCAATCTTATACAGACTTTAAAGCATTAACTAAGGCAGCAAAGAAAAAAAAAAAAAAAAAAAAAAAAAAAAAGAGTACCCTATGTGGCAGGGATTAACACAATGCAAACATACACACACAAAAGTCAGCAGATAAATTGGATCATTCTGTGCCTTGACACTGCAGAAGTCTGAAAACAATGTGTTGTACTATTTAAACAGTTCAACAGAGCAAGCCTTTATTGTAAAGAAACCTACTGTTGTTTGTGTTTCATATTTCAGTTTCTTATTAATATAATCATTAAAAGACTAGAAATAACAAACTTTAGCAAACATTTTATAGAAGAAAGCTATTATTTGCAAACTTCTCATTTATGCTACACATTTGGGGTCTGCCAACTACATATTACAATTGAATTCACACACAAGGATATATTACTAATGAATTTTTCCTTCAAGGAGCTATATATAAGGAGCAAAGCCAACAGAAATGGACAATTGTATTTGCCTGTTTAGAAGCATTAGCAATAAGCTACTAATTACAACGTTGGTCAAAAGAAGAGCTGGGTGGGAAGTGCACAGAACAGATGCAGGAATAGCTTGAAAGAAAACAAAATATGAACAAGCTGACAGAATGTTGCCTTTGCTAGGTACAAAACATTAAGCATTCTTCAATATACTGAAGTGAATTACTTGTGCTAAGGCAGCATCAGCCAATAAGCATTCTGAATCACTCCTACCAAAATGAACAAGTAGTGCAGTTCTAAGGGATTGAGAAGAGATTTAATATTAATGCCAAGCTTTATAAAAGGTAACACTGGTGACTAAGCTACCTACAGATCATGCCAACACCAAACCCAGACAATACATACAGCAACTGATGAGAGATGCAGCCTTTAAATAAACAGGATAGCTGCATAACGAAGCTGATCAAGAGTTTTGGCAATATATCCAAATATATTTGGTTGTTAAAGTACTAGTTTAATTGCTGGAGGTACTTAACAAAGACAAAAGACATGATGGATTCAGTGTTGAAATACTGACTTATTAATGCAACACTAACTACCTACTAGAACTGATAGATAATTGTAAAAAGTCATCCTTCCATTTAAGAAATCCACAAACACCTGATTTTGATACAATTAAAACAAGGAATAACAATCCTCCCTCCAACTGATTATTAGAAAAATCCAGATTGGGACCTGTCTTATTAAAAAATCTTCAAAATCAGTGACCAGGGAAGGAAGAGAGCACACACTCATCAAGTTTGCAGTGGGACACCAAACTTGGAAAGAGCTGATGAGTTCAAGGGCAGAGCAGGCATCCAAACCAACATAGGCAGGATGGAGAAGCTCTTTCCTCATGACAGTAGCCAAGCATTGGAAAAGGCTTCCCAGAAAAGCTGTTCAGCCACCACCCTTGGAGGTTTCTAAAGTCAGACTGAGTAAAGCCCTAAACTACCTGGTCAGACCCAACAGCTGACCCTGCTTTGACCAGGAGGTTGGACCACATTACCATCACCACAATAAAGTTTGCAGGTAATAATAGCACACTACTGATTTAGACTAGTCTGTTTTATGAAGTTCAGTAGATGTTCATTCAAATTATACAAAAATATGAGAATAAAACACATTTACACCTTTGCTGCATCTGAAACTGTGTCCCAGTTGCCTCCACTTAAGGAAAATTTTCCACTGCCTATCCGCACCAGGATCTCTTCTGGAGTATCATTAGGACCATTGGCAAATGGAGTATAGCTGTTGAAAGGAAAAAAGAAAAAGAAACTCAAAATGCTGTATTATAGGCAAGAAGCTGCAAGAAACTGGTAAAAATCTCATGAATCATTACGAGTCTGCTGACAGAAACACACTATATACTACTAAATACTTCTTATATTAGCATTTCATCTTCAGAACAATATTATTTTAATTGTGGTTAATCAAGTATAATAATAATGATAATAATAAAGCTTAATAATAATTAAGCTTAATGCATTCTATCTCAGTACTTTGCAAGTTCTGTGTAGAAGAAAGATCAACAGCATCATCAACAGAGGTTTAGGAACTATCCCAGACAGTTAGTCTTAGTCTTCCAGTTGATGTGCTTAAAGGGAACAAAATGGAAAGACAGGAATTCATGCTGGACCATTCCTATCCCCTACTTTTGACCTGCTATACCTTTCATTCAGACAATGTTTCTCAAGTGTGCAAGCAGTATACTGCCCAATATCTGCATATTTGCACTTAAATTGTAGCAGTCTTGGTTTTGATGACAGAACTGTGGTGGTGGCAGTGATTTTTCAAGAAGTATAAATTTATCAAGAGGAACAGTTTCCAATAGATAGTGTTTATCTATTAGACAAAAAACATTCGGCCACTGAGCGCTTTATAGAGCTTAAAAGAAGTTTAGAGGTTTAGAAAACTTAAGAGGTTACAAGCCAGCGTGTTCTGCAAAAGGGCCAGGATTCAAGCCTGTGACAGGAGATACAACAAGGTGCACTACAAGGGTGCTGGGGTGGGGAAGACAAGGGGCAGAAGGAAAAAGAAAACACCACATACTTTTACAGACCAAGTTCTCTCCTGGAAACTGGGACACACTTTGGCATCTCAGTCATGCACTACAGAAGAGAAACCTTGAACCTACTTGTAAGATAAGTCTAGTTTACATACACATTTACTTATAGCTCCCTGTTCCACTTCAGCATCGTTGACATTCTGCATTCAAAATCAATCAGGTAATATCTCACCATTTTAATGAAAACACAGATTCACGCAGCATGCTGGGATTTTAGGTAAACAGAAAAGCTAAGAAGTATTTCTCACCCTGCCAACATTGTGTAAAGAAGAACACCCAAGCTCCATATGTCACAGGCAGCATCATATCCCTGTCTCATGAGAACCTGTAAAACAAAAAGTGTTAAAGACTTCTCAGTATTAAAAACCCCACCCCAAACCAATACCACTGCACTGCCTAAGGAAGGACGAGCCAACCCCAGGATAATTACAGGGGTTTGATTATTTTTTGATATACAAGGTACAGTAGCTACCAACAGTACTTCTTGTTCCCAGAACATCGTTTCTGAAGATTCTCAAGAGGCTTACATCTCCTTCTTAAGGGTGGATTCTGCTATTTTTAAAGCAGATTTATTATAAACATATGCACCACTGTTTATAAAGTATGTATAATTCTATTTAATGAAAACTAGCACAATTTTTCTTTTTTTTTTTTTTCTTTTTTAAACACTGCTAAAATGTTTAAGTACTTGATGCATCAAAACCAGCTTAAAATACCTCTGGTGCCACGAAGTTTGCAGTGTAGCATGGAGTTAGAAGTAGTCCATTTTCTCCTCGGAGTTGTTTTGCAAATCCAAAATCACAAATCCTGATAGAATCAGCATTATTTGAATCATCAGTATACAAAATATTACTAGGTTTAAGGTCTCGATGCACTACCTTCAAACAAAGAAATTTTAAAATCCATCACTCAGAATTTGCACGTGTATTTGTACATAATTTACATTAGAAAAACTATTCTCTAGATTACTATACTTATTAACAGTTCTACACAACTATATAACTTCTGAGTAACAATAAATTCTAGTTCAAGGAATGTAATAAAAAAGCCTACTGGCTCATAATGCAACTAGAACATAACCAGTTGCTAATAAGCCTAAGAGAACAAATATCTGCTGTTTCATAAACTGTACAATTAGAGTCTTATGGGCTTGCCACAATAACAGGATGAGTTGTTTGTATTATTCACCTTTGTCATAAAATACTAAGAAAACCTCTTCCCTTCTGCCACAAAAGCAAGTCAACCAAAGCACATAACTAAAGGCATTTGTTAATTCTAAGAAATGTGAAAGAAGCTATGTCATGAAGGAAATCACTCACTCCTTGGCAGTGCAGGTAGTCCACAGTCTTGGTTATAGTGTATAATACAGCACTAGCCTCTCGTTCCGAGAAGAACTTCTGTCTGAGAATTCGATCAAGCAGTTCTCCTCCTTTCATCAACTCCGTGACAAGGTATATGAATCTACCATCATCATACACCTGATGAGAAGTGTAACAAGAGGATACACATATAAACACAGAGGTCTCTCTTAAAAAAGATCATCTATAATTATACACCCCGATAAATGAAAGTTACAGACTAGATTGTTCACCTCCTCACATATGAATATAAAGCACAAACAGCAGGGACTGTCAAATTTAATTCTGCAATGAAGGAGTCTTAAAGCACGAAGTATAGCACAGCTTATGTGGCATTCTGTGATACATTGAGGTAATCAATTGTTAATTCATGAATCAAGTTTTTCAGCCTAGGAATTTCTGCTGTAAGAGGAGAGTAGCCCTACTGCTCCCTGTTGCTTTTCCCCTCCACGGACAATTTTTAGCTGCCAGCACTTTGCATGCAAGGACAACATGCAGCTGCTTTTTTAGATTCACATTGCCAATACATTAGCTACTCATTTGAAATAAGAGGAAATACATCATTTCTCACTTCAAGTTCATTAAACAGCCTTTAGAAAAAAAATTAGCATGAGGAAAATAGCACATTTTGAAATACTCAGCACTTTACTATATGTACTGCTCTTCCAATATGTTTTACTACGTAAAAGAAGTTTAATGAATCCCAATAAGCTTCCTACATCTATATTTATTTATTGATTGCCGTGTAATAAGAGATAGCAGAGAAAGAGAAGTACGTACATCCTTTAAAGTAATAATATTTGGATGTTGTCCATAACGCATGAGAATCTCGATTTCTTCTGAGGGATCCCTCTTACTTTTATCAATTATCTGCAAAATATAGCAACAGGAAAAACATCTTGGCTAAATAAAGTCTATTAAATACAGACTTTAAAATTTTTATTCTCACTTCAACAACACAAAAAATATTTCTAGAGTTCATTACTTCTTACTAATCTGAATTAATTACTCTTCCATCTTCACATCCCACTGTTTATTAATTTCTTGCTCTATCCTTACTACCAATTAAAATTATGTCATTAATGCAGTCTATTCTGCTCCAATGGACAAGGAAATGAAATGGACTGTCTGAAGCATCGCTAATTCCCTGAAACCCAGTTACACCCTTGTGGATTTTATTTTATTTCAGGTGTTATCACACTGTATTTTCAGGCTTCAAGACTGTAATTGCAAAGCCAGATCTTCAAAACTTTACCCACAAAAAGAGCAGCTAAAGAAGCCAATATAAAATTCAACTAATGAAGCAAACACCATTTTTCACTTCTCGCAGCATTTAGACATCTCCCCTACCTGGAAAATTCAGACATTTAAATTTACAAAACTACTACGCAATAGTTTCAGAACTGTCACAATGAAATTTATTTAAAGTACCTTCACAGCAAACTCCATATTTGTAGCTATGTGTATACATCGCTTGCAAACAGAGTAGGAACCAACACCAATATCTTCCTTCAGTTCATATACATCAGTAAATTGTGCGCTGTTTCCATGAAGCTGCTTAACAAACAAACACATACAATCTGTCACCTAAAACAACAAGATGCTCTTTGCCATAATACTGTTTCCAACAGCAGAAGTGTTTTCTGGTTGCCCATGCTTTCTCTTATGAATTCTGCCTCCAGAAAAACAGCAACTCAATCTAAAACTTAGAAATACCCCATGAAAGCATTTTAACAATGCAGATTTTATAAGTCTCCACAACAAAAAACACCCGAACAGAATGAAAATATTCATTTTTGGCATGTCAAAAAAAGTTTCCCAAAAAATGAACCCAGGACATACCTGTACTATCGGCAGTATATTGGTGAGTGGTGATATTTTATGATCTTCTACAGTAGTAGTTGCCACGAAACTAAATCCTTTGAAGAGCTGATGTGCATTTGCACTAGGTGGGACTCCTGGAGAATCTAGTGGCATGCACATTTGATTAGCATGGCTAAATCCCAGCAAGACTCTTTTTTAAACATTCAGGAGAGGTATGTTAAAACAAACATTTTGAGGTAAGGGGAGCAAACAAGAGTAATACCAGATGGTGAATAAGACTTCTAGTTACTTATCTGTCTTATCATATTTCAACACCAAACACAAAGCAAGTATTCTCCATGGTTTTATCTAAAACTACAAGATACTGCAAGAACTAATGTCTGAATACATGTTTTTAGGAAAAAATTTACTGAACAACACTACTACTTATGAGAAAGATATAAAGATCATAGTCTTATGATCAAGGACTGCATAGCAAAGAAAAGCGCCCACAGATTTTCCTACTTCAGTGGTGTATGTGCTGCTGGCAAGGCAGAAGTGAGGCAATACAAGACAAGTAATTAGTAATACTACTGAATAATTAGAACCAAGTTTTCCTCAGATTAAATGTACTTCTGAAACCACTGAAATTTCACAGTAAGCACAGCTTAGTAATTCTATGTAGCCTATTAGAACCACAGTAATTCTCCAGACAAACATTACAAGTGGTTTTAAAAGTTAGACACAGCAGTAAAGAAAACAAACTCACAAAACAAAACCTGAAGTGAAACCTGAAGTGAAACCTGAAGCATACTAAGCAGTGTTTGCACTCGCTGCCTTAGTTTCCAAGTTCAGTTACTTGGAAAGTTTTGTGGTTCAATAACATAAGGGATATTTTAAAGATACATTCTCATAAGCTTCTTGAAAGTATTGGAGATGTCTTCTCAACTGATCTAGTTGTTCAGGTACCCAGTCCACTCTACATCTTCCCCACAGTTCTTTACTTTTGCGTCACTGTTTTCTAAGGAGTAAAGTCAAATTCAGCATGGGTAGTAAAGGGAACAGCTCAATGAAAAAGCATTATGATGCTAGTTCTAAGGTTTAATTTGAATAATTATAGTAAGCAATATGCTTAAGAAAGTTAAAGCAAGTAATTTTCAGTGGAATGCTGACCCTAAAATAATCTCTGCTGCAATCAAATTTAGTTTACTTTTAGTATCAAATGCTTTCCCCCACAAACACTGCTTGTCTGGCTTAACATCTGAATTATGGTTTTTAAGTTATGGCTGATTCACCAACAAAGAAAAAAAAAGGAATGTAAAAGTTTAGCAAAATATTTCAAAGAATAGAAACTGCCAAGGAGAACATACACCTTCAAAGTGAAGGAAACCTGTTACACCCTTTCCTTTTAACTTTGTCTCTTTTTTTGTTTGTTGTTGTAACACTAATTTGACCCCTCTTGTCCCACAAACCTCACCAACTTATAACCATGCACAATTACCTTTTGGTGTTTTTGCTGTGAATTCTGGGTCAAAACAGAAGGTATCTTCTGGCTTTCCAGAAGCAGGTTTAAATGGAGGTTGAATTTCTCTTCTGAACAGTTTCTAAATGAGGAGGACAAGGTCATATAATTAAGAGTGAATGAAACTTCCACAGGTGCTATAATTTTGCAAGCTAAAGGGTAAGCAACTCCAATATTATTATTGAATTAAAACAGTTTTCTGAAAGAGTAAATAATACATAGCAAGTAGAAAATCACAAATATATACGGAAAACTGCATTATTTTCATGTAGCTTTGATTTGAAATGCTACAGTAAATGTTAGCAAACAAGTCACACAATGCAGAGATCTTTTTCCTTATTCTTCTGAATGTGCCTCATCTACCAGATCGGTACTTTCACAACTCTGACAGGCTGCTACTTGTCACTAGTTCACCTATGGCTTATTCAGAAAAACATGGAGCAGCCATAGCACATCTTACCTTCTGCCATCATCTCAGACCTGGTTCACTGCTCTTTTGTCAGAACCCTGAAAAACCCACCCCATGGAATACAGTCTTCACCTTGCTATTGTGGGTCCCAGACAAAGACTTCTCACAAGTGACACATACCTGTCACTTGTGAGACCCCCTGCGAGGGCAAGGAACAGCCAGTTCTCAACACTCTATTCCAGTTTTTTCCTGATCTAGTAAACTGAATCAGGGGGAAGGAAGGGAAAAGCAGAACAATAGCTCCTCCTTTTTTTTCTACCTTACTCAACATGCTTTAGAAAAATGCATTCCCCAACTGATCTGAAGTCTGCAATAAGCCCCATTCACAGTTAAGAGAAAATTTCATGTCAAGCGATGTTGCAGCCCTATGCAAAGTTCAGGAAGTTCTGAGAACATTTTCTTGGTATTACTCTCATCCTTTCAGACCAATTTTTTTTTTTTTTCAGTTCTTCTCATTTAATCTTCCTGCACAAAAACATGCAACATATTTCAATTAAAAAAAAAAAAGCCACAGAAAACACACAACCAAGGAAGAGGGACCTGAATTCATCCAAAGAAATAATGAGATAAAATACAGGGGTGGTCATCAACACCATAGTGAAATGAATACAAAGCACTGTTATACTAAAAAAAGAAAGAAAAACCCCTGCAGATCTTTCAGACTTCCTCACTGATACTTATTTCAACATCAGTCCCTTCTTTACAGAACTTCAGGAACTTATGAAGTGTTCTAACATAAAAGTTTCGCTGTTACCAAAAACTCTACTTGCTAATCAAGACTCTATGGTAGATATTGCATAAACACAGCTACAAAACCACCTTCTCAGAAGTAAATACAAGAGATAAAGAGAAGGAGCACAACAACAGGCTTTATAGAAACAGCTGAGCACAGTATTGGCTGGCATTGCAGGTAGTCCTGTCTGTATCCTTTTTGTAGGCATTATAGCAAAGGAGTGTTTTCAGAGTGGGTTTATTTGATACAGAGCATCTTGGGTTTGAGAACGTTTCTGGGAACACATCTCAAAAGATTAGACATGTGCAGAGGAAAAGCTTTAACGTGCTTGTTAAAAATTTAATCAAGCAGTCATGAACTTGTACAGACTCCTGATCATCTCAGTCAATACTTGAACTGTGAACACAGTATGACTGATAAAATCAGGATGTGCTGTGGCTAACTAGAGAGAAGTCAAAGAGAATTACAGTCACAGGGAATTTTTGGGCCCCGCATGGAAGCACTTGACAGACACTTACTGAAGAGAAGGATTCCTGCACACAGGGAACACGAGCATCCTCTCCCAGCTAGAGTGTTCTAACAGACAATTTCAGCTTTAGATCGCTGCAACTCTTCATTATTTAAAATGTAAATGCACAATTTATAATTATTACTCTCTGTAACATAAATACTACAGCTCCACATGCCAAGTAAGATTATAGTAGAAGCCAGAATGTAACAGTCAGCAGTACTGCAGTGTTTACTGTGCCTTATTCAGATGCAAGTACTTATAATGGTATGACATATAGAAAAATTAAAACAGCTTCATCATTTGATTAATTTTGTACTTACATTCCAGTCAACAGTAGAAAAAAAAGGATGTCTCTTAATTTCTTCAACTCCATCTGAACCAGCTCCTAAGCAAAGAAAGTACTGTATTTAAAACACTTTTGGGTAAAGCTTTGAAGAAGATTGCACTGAAAAAATTAGTTAATTTCTAAGAACTTTGCACAGATTATTTGAGGGAATTCCAAATACAGAAATATTTCAAGGATGTAAAATGCCTCATCAGGGAGGCAAACAGATTGTAAGAAGCCCATAATACAGAGTCAATATTCTTTGCTCTGACACTGTCAAAGCTGTGACTTGCTACTACAGTCACTGGTCCAAGCAAGTAACCATTTATTAGCCAACCCCAAGAAGCCATGATCCAAACTAACAAGAAATGGTAGCTAGACCTAAATGTTACTGACCATCCAGAGCTTAAGAGTGTGTAGCAACTACTGTCTTTAAACAATCAACTCAACCCAACTACTTTTCTTTCCAGGAACCAAATAAATGAACCAACCTAATCTATTTGATGGATTCCTTTTAAACAACATCCTCAGAAGGCTTTGTGCTTCAGGGCTGAGGAACTGAGGCATTCCAAGTTTTGCTCTAAAGGGAAACAGAGATCAAGTAAGAAGAAACATCTTACCAAAAACTGTCTACATAGAATTCATTGCACAATTTGATGTATAAGGATCTATTCTGAAGTCTCAGAGTGTACAGATTTAAATCATTAGCTTTTAAGTTTCACATTATATAACGTGAACAAAAGCCCAAAACAAACCCAAACAAAAAGACATCCTGAACCACAGCCAAGCCCCCAAAACAAGCTTTATGCTAAAACAGAATAAAACTATTATGAGGAATAAGTATTTTCAAAGATATCTTCACGTCACTAGGAATTATCACCAAAATACCTCCACCAGAAGACTCGCCAAATCCCAAATTACATTCCCCTGAAGTGATTACTAATATTCCTCTTGAAGCAAAAGCCTCAAGAAGTAGAGGCTTCATTAAGTCATCACATAAAAAGCTTACTGACTTCACCAAGGTTATTTTATGAAAAAAATTATGCTAAGGCAAGAAATTCTTCTGCAGAACTGTAGTGTCACTTCAAGCTCCAAGTGAGGCTAGTGATCTAATCCATGCGCTTTCACAGGTAATATCACTGTAAACTCATATTTGGGGTAAATTCAAACTGCTGTAAGAACAAAGCTTCTCTCTTACCCCTTCCCTGACTATCACCCCCTTAAAAGGCCCAAGGCTCTACATGTGGTCAAAAGGAAATTCTTTGTTGGCTAAGCACAAATAAAGACGAGAACATATTTGCCCAACAGCTCCAGTTATTAATTACCAGTTTACCCAGTCTGTCTTGTTAGACAGCTTCTGGTGTAACTGAGGTAATTTAATATGAAACATGTGAGCATGTAAGTACACTCTCTGTATCTATGTACACAAAGCAACACCTGATTAACTACTGCTTACAAAATAAGGGATGCTGTATCAGTTGAACAACATCATGAGTGGCAAATAATGCTGGTCTAATGCACCGTACTGTTTTTATCTTTATTATACACCTATCATGAAAATACAAGTTAATCCCCAAGATTTTAATTCCTGTAGATACATCATGGTATTTGTATGGTCTGGGATCTAAATCTTTTTGGGAGGGGGCTTGGCTTTTTTGTTCCTGTTCTAGGTTAAAACTCTTCAAGCACAAGAAGCTGTAACAAGCTGTTAAAATGTATTTAAATGACATTTTCTGACTGTCCAAAAAGTAAGAAGACATACTTACTTGAGTATCATATTCATAGTTTCATTTCGATCTTTACCTTGAAATGGTAGTGTACCAGTAAGCATTTCAAACTGAAAAGAACAAATGTTAATCTAAATCAACACTTCTTCCCCCAACTGCTCAAAGTGTTAAGTACTGTACTCTTCCCTATCTCTACATCACACATACTGCCTTGAGCTGTTAAAAGATTATCCTAAAAGTTCACAAATCTAAAATTTGTTTGTCATTGGCAGATTACATGATAACAACAGCAGCAAGGGAGACATAATGATGATGCAGGAATATTTTACATAAACTCCTTTACGTAATAAAGCCTCCTCCATAACCAAGTCTCTTAGATGTTGTCATACTCTGAAAACAGCAAAAAGAATAAATTCTAAAACAGTACTTTACTTTTAATTTCAATGTGCATGTTTTAGCCAGATCATGGCAAAGGTTAGCTAGCAGTTACTGGCTTATTTCACTGCTAAACTCTAGTATTCATTCAACATGCTTACTCTTACAAAAATGCAGTTAATACACCATCAAACCAAGTCTTCAGGTTTGGTTTTTTTTTTTCTTTAACTATCAATTAATACCTGAAATAAATACACAAACTGAAGTTTCACACTGACCACAGCTGTTATAAACTAACTATGGTCTACACATGCGACTGTTTTGGTTCTGGTAAGTACTCCTTACAGGGCTAAGCAGGTAAAAAGGAAATTTTATTCAAATTAGTTACTATTTCAATTAAAATTCAGTTATTATCTCTTCCCCTTATCCAAGCATTAGTAATCACATCTGGACAAGCTTATTCTTATAAGACATTATTTCACATTCATTTAGACATATGCAATGTATTTGTGACCTTAAGCAAGGTAAGCAACGAAGCATACAGTACCATGAGAACACCAAAGGACCACCAGTCAGCACTCTGGTTGTGCCCTCGCCTGTTTACTACTTCAGGTGCCATGTATTCTACAGTACCACAGAAAGAATAGGCCTTCTTCTCTTGATCTACTGATTCTTTGCTGAGTCCAAAGTCTACAACAACAGCATTACAAGAATATAGCCAGTAAAGAACTTTAGCAAAAACACAATACTGTACATGGTATTTCAGAATCAAAGTGTTGACAACTTTTGTTTGCTTGCTTTTAGGAATACTGTGTCATTATTCTAGCTCTTCATGAAACAAGAAACTGCAGATATGTAGAGATACTGCACACAACCAGTTTACTATATACCATTCTGTAAGTCCTACTAAATCGATTAGCCATCAATATTACTACTCAAAATATTTGAAATATTACATGTTTAGAGACTTAAGATAATCAAAAGCTCTCATCTGTTTACTGCCTGCTTTAGCCACATAAAAAATTGGACAGACGTAAAAATCAGTTTCAAAGAGAACTCAGTCTGCATGGTCTAGCATTACTGAATGATGAATAAATAAAATCAGACTAAAAATATTGTTGTTATATAAGACAACATGGTTCTGCAACCTGACTCAAGATCAGTAGAGTCTTGCATATCTGCTCACTTAGCTCCCAGAATCCTTTTTCTTCCTTAGTTTGAACAATGCCACTGAATACACAAGTCCTTGGTATTTGCCCAGCTCTCAAGAGTCCCATTTTTCAAAGGGGAAATGATTGCTAATCAATAATCCCATAAATTATTCTTTCCAGTTTCAGAAGGAAGTGAGAATTTTAGGATTGAATTGGATTTAAATACATAATGGAGAATTTTAAAGATTATGCACTTTACAAACATCATTTCCATCACCATTATTCCATCAAGTTTTTGAGAGTTTAAAAAGCTTCATTTTCTCTTGGAATCTAATAAGCAATATCTGTAGATCAAAATATATAACGAAATATGAAAGTATAACCTTAAATATAATTTAAAGCTTGCAGAAATTCATAGTAATTTGAATTTCAAATAGTCAGTCTTGTGTATTGATAATTTCCTAGCATATATGTATTTTAATTGTTCCTCATAGAACACTGTTCTGCAATTTTATATGCATTTCAAAGTGATAATCCAGAAAGGCAAGAAAAATAGTAATATTTCAGAAGTCTTACAATGCACTAAAATCTTTTTACACCAAAAGCACCTTTGCTCCCTTTTAAAAGTCTTAGTCAGCAGCTTTAGCCTGGCTCTACCATCTCTTGCTCTTCTGTTAAAAGGCATTTCATAGTAAATCTTGACACAGCTCACTTTCTAACCGGAACGGTGGATAGTCTGAGTTACTAACATATGACCACCTGAACTAGAGCTCCCTTAAAAAACACATTCAATGTCTGGGTTTGTATTTCCAACTCCTTTTCTTAAATTTTAAACACAGCAGTTAGGATATGCAGTTAGCAATATTGCTGCAAATATTAGTCAACTGAGAACTAACTTCAGTGGAACCTGCATGGACATCAAGATCTGAAAACCATAAGATACAGTCTCTGGTGATCTAAAATACTTCAGTAAAAGTACTTCTATACATAAAAAAATCTTTATATAGAGAAGGGATATAGATTTAAGAAGTCGGTCTAATAAAACAATTTCTAAACAGCTAAATACTGGCTCACATATAATCTAGCCATCACCGTACATGTCTTAGGCTAGTAACTAAAATCTTATACAGGAATATGTTCAGAAAGTGCTATACTAATAAGTGTTACCTACCTGTTAACTTGATATGTCCTGCTTCATCAAGCAAAATGCTGAAAATTAAAATTCACATTCACCAATACACATAAAGAGGAATGTTTACATATAACATTTAAAATACAAAAGTTAACAATTTTTATCTCCAACTGCTGTTATTAATTTAATAAGCCATTATTATTTCATTAAAATCAGATATATATTTAACATTTAATAATAATAATATTTGTAATTTTTTACATCACTACAGTAGAAAATGCAAAGCAACAAGCAAAATACATGTAATAGTGGTAAAATACATTTTACTTTACTTTTCTGGCTTCAGGTCCCTGTATACAATTCCCAAGCTGTGAAGGTGATCCAAAGCAAGGGCCAGTTCTGCGAGGTAGAATTTCACATCTTCCTCTGTAAACATAACCTAATAAGAACTGTATAGATTTACCTTCTGATCTTGTCTTCAGTTTTTAAAACTGCAATCTAAAAAAAATAGTCCTGTCTGCCTAAATTTCAAATAAGTTTTAGAAGTACTTTATGAGCTCATAATTCATTAATTCACCTAACAGAAATTACATACTAATATAGGTTAATTGTCAAATATACAATCGAACTACCTCCAAAACTTAAACAAAAACATCAGAGCATTACTGCAGAGCATTAGCTAACTCTGAAGATAATAAATATGTTACACTTGGTGTTAATGACCACCAGCACTCCTTCTGCCACAATGCTATAGACTGTTTTCCACTGCATTGTAAAATTTAGTATATGACTGCTGTATTGAGTGACAGTCTCCAAATTCACATTAACAATACGTAGAAAAAGTAGAAATATGTTTTAAAAAGTACAAAAAATAGAACTAGTGAACACAAAAACTACATGAAAACCTGCAGTGGGAGTTGAAGAACCTACCCTGCTCTTTTGAGGAAGAGAAATTTGAAGAACCCCAGTGAGATACTGAAAAACTGACTGACACTGCATACAGAGCATGTAAGTGATGCATTTCTATCCTCCACATTCAACAGGTTGCTTCTCATCTCATATACAAGGATTTACCTGCTTTGCCTCTTGTTGTGTTCTACAAATTACTGGAGAAGCCAGTAACCTTTAAAGTACGGGAACTAAATTTAAGCTTTAAGTGAACTATTCCCTTGTTTCTTGAAAACACCAAGGATAAGGAGAATAGCCATGTAAACTGCACAATAGATAGCTAACAACACTTAAATTAAGGTAACTGGGCTTACCAATTTAGCAGTATGCTAATCTGTACTTTGAACTGCACATAAGTAATCTGCTCTACTGGTAACAGAAATATTCCTTATTTTCATAATGATAGGTATTAACGTTCTGTGAACAATAAAGCTGTTAAGCTATACTGTTTCAGCTTGATTTTTTAAAGACCAATATTGATACTGGTTTTTATCTATATCCAGAAGAAACCTTGGATATCACTGATCCTCAGAGTAGTCAAAATGCAAATCTCAGAATATGATGATGCTAACCAATAGTCTACAGTCCCCCACTAATAATTACATTTAAAACTGCTTTCTGTGTCAAATTAAACATGATGCAAGTCAACTTCATTAAATGTTACCAATGAAAACTTCATTAAATACTCATTTCACCTCCACAGCTGACACTCTCATATGCGGATTAGAATTTAAACACCAACAGAAGTGTTTTAATAACCTTATACTAAACCCAATTAATTTAAAATAATCCTTGTGTGGCAACTCTGAAATGCCATAGGGAATTTACCCTCATGGATATTGTCCCTGTCTTTGTATTACAACGTACTTTAGAAAATACTTTGTCTTCCCATCAGAAAATAAAAAGCCCCGATTTTTTTTCTCATCTATATACACAGTGAATGTTTAAAAGAAAATAACTGATGTCTTCCAAAAACAATTAGAGGTTTAACAATAATAAAACTTGATACTTATTACTTTATTCCCAAAGGGAATAAATACAACTTTCAACCACCTAGCTCGTATTATTATGGATAGACTTGCATCCCTTATTTAAGAATATTGCAAACTCAGTAATCCCAGCTGTGTTAGTGCTACAGTTCTTCCTGCTACACCAGAATTTCTTCTATAATTAGACATCTTATACCAAAGCAGAGTTTGAACTCTTTCCTACATACTGTTCCAATAACTCTTTACAAGTCAGTTAGCTTGTTTAAGCCTTTTGACCTCCATTTTAGCCTTGTTAATCAATTCTGAGCTCAATTCTTAGACATAATCACTGTTTTCCCAAGGTCAGCTTCTTATATAAAAAGGAGAACACACACCCCCTCTTTAAATTCTTCCTTCTCTTTTGCCTATTCCTAAAGTAAAGCTTTGTTTTTAAAAAAAGTGCACAGAGAGAAAAAACTAGTGCATGGTCTTGCATACTGGGGATACAACCACCTCCATGTCACGAAGGATCAGCCACATACCCCATTTTCACATTTAAGAAAGTGGTTTTCCCTATGTATTAGCAATATAAATGTATTTACATGGGTGAAAACACTGAAAAGCTCTCTTATTGAGATGCTGTTGAGAAATTGCCATTAAAAATTTAGATCTTTTATGAAAGCTTTGAAAGGTTTGCAGAAAGAAAACAGAAGTATCATAAACATGTTCATGATACTTAAGGTAGCACATACTAAATATTTGATGACAAATGTCTAAAAGAGAAAAAAAACAAACCCACAACAAAACTCAGGCTGCATCCTATTCCCTCCTCCGAAGCTCTCGCTCCAAAAAAACCCAAACCAAAACTAGAAAGGAGAAATTGAAGGTGCAGTTGCACACCAATGTTAGAAGAAGGGAAGTGGTTTCAAAAATACTCAATGTTCACACTTTGTGAGATTAAGCATTAGGATTTGTATTAGAGCATTCTGAAATTTTACAATGCAGCAGAAATCTCTCACAGATGCAGCCTTGCAGAAGCACTTAAGCTGACTATGAGCATGAGAACTTATACATCCTCTTTCTTCGTTGCTAAATTTTAATTTACTTCAATTAGGTTTCTAAGCAACAAAACATTTTTAGACAAAAGAACTGTACTTTGTAGATAACAAATTAAAACTTAGACTTCTAATCAATACACACTCATGTTACTTAAGGTTATAGAATTTATTCTAGAATATGTAAGGGAAGCCCAACTAAGTTATTAAAATCTTGACTATGACAAGATATATTGGGGAAACAGCTACAGAAGACAATACTATATGGACAGAAAACTCTTAATACTGAGTGAAGATAAAATTTTAGGTACTTACCTCTTTGGATAATCGCGTGAATACATCTCCTCCCCTGAGAAAATCCAATATTAAATACAGCTTCCCTTCAGTCTGAAAGGCTTAAATAAATAAATAAATCGATCAATGGCTGTGTGACAAAGATGATTTACAAAACAGATCTGAATGCTTTTACACTTGGAAATTTCAATGAAAGGCAATACTTTTGTTACAGAGCTGAAATAATGCAGCAGCACATGAGGTAATTTACTGAATGATTACTTGCTTCTTGTAGAAGACAATCTTAGTCATAAGAAATTATTAAAATACTGTTCTTTTATTTCTCCTTTGTCAAATAGGGAAACACCAAGTATGTGAATTACTGTGTTTTGGCTTTACTCAATAAAAAGTAAGAAAATCTGTGGAATTTGTCAGATTCTTCCAAATATTTAATTTCAAGAGGACTCAACCTAAAATTTACTTTCTTTTTTAGCCCTGTGATTTAAAGTTACCAGAAGCTAACTTGGGCACTACAAAACTGAGAAAGAACAAGATCAGCTAAGCCTTCAAGTATGAAAGAAACTTTCAAAGAATGTAGTAAAAACAAATACCAACCATAGTGCAGTTTGACGATAAATGGATGATTTACTTCTACTAATATATCTCTCTCCATTTTTGTACGAACTCTATCCCGAACTGAGGGCAAAAAAAGAAAAGACTAGGATGAAGTAAAGATATTTGGTATAATATGAATTGAGCAGAAGTTATTTCTAAAGTAATACTTCTCCTTGTTAACTTATTTATAACTTAAGTCTCTCACAAAGCACATGCTTTCAGATAACAAAACTCTGGCTTTTTTCTTTCTTGACCCATGTTCATTATTGTCTTCAACTTCCTCCCCCTCCAAATATTTTCTTACAATCTACATTACTTTTGAGACAAAAAGCTCACATCTGCATTTCTAAGCAGCTAACTTCAGTCTCTGAATTAACTATCTGTACCGAATATGTAATTTTCTGTCTTTTAAGATCACTTTTTCCTCCTCAACTAGTAACAACCTCTCTTTACGCACAGTGAACTTGCACACATTAAAGTTTCTTCTGAAAGCCAAAACCATAAGCTAGCTTCCTATGGTACCTATAACAAGAGGGAACGACTGAACAATTTTAACCATAGTAGAGCTCTAACTTAAGACAAAAGGAAAATTATTTATGAAATTAATTTGGTTTAATATAATGAACAGACTAAACAAAATTAAACAATGCAATTTTAAAGTTGGAAAGAGTACTGTTAATCACGTAACTAAAGCTACCTGGCCAGATTTATAACAGTTCCAAAACATGAACTTACAAGTTACTCCAAACAAAAGCTACCAGCATAGAAAAGTTATGAACTCACTCAAAAATATGTAAGATTAAAAAATAAAAGCTTTTAAAAAGAAGTATTTACATGACTCATTCAAGAGATACAGATTCACTGGTAAACGTTTTCTGAAGTTCTGATTCAAAAGATACACATACCTTTTAAAGAAGCTTTTTTCAATACTTTCATTGCATAAAGTTGTCCAGCATCAGGACCAATTATTTTCCGCACAAGGAAGACCTGGTAACACAAACCCATTTTTAAAATTACTGCTGAAAATCTTTTATGCAAACACTAAAATCAAGCTGATTTAAAAAAAAAGCATTATTATATGTTTTTACTTTAAACTTCATTAATACAGACAAGGAGATAGCATGTCCCTAGTCCCATCCCGCTCCTCAAAAACTCTGTGGAATAAAAAGATGCCAAACATTCACAACATGTCTTTTTGCATAAGCAATCTTAGTTATCAAATATGCAACTACCAGAAAGCATCTGTAAATCTCCTATTAATTTCAGAGAGCTTTCAATGTTCTTTCCTAAGTATACACCTTTAAGAGCGTAGGGAAGAGCAAAATTGCATTCCCTTAATCAGATTAGAGGTATGTGCACCACCAAGCTCTCTGAAGTATTAAGCTTCATCATAAACTATGCATTCTTTCCTATAGCAAGCCGTTTAAATAAGTACATACTTGATAAGTACTTATATAAATCCGTATCTTTATATTTCTTTCTTGGAGAAAGACAATTCTGCCTGGTCTTCCACCTCCTAAGAGATTTTTGAGTTTTAAGACCCAAGTCTCAAATATGTAATAGGCTGTATTAATGAATCCTGTAAGAGTGGCGAGATGAAAGCAAGGAAACCTCACCATTCAAGATCAAAGCACCCTTTCTCCCCGGAATAGCAACTCCAACAGGTCTTTCTACTCTTTTCTTTCCAAGGGAGTTTTAAAGATAGATGCTATGTAACTTGACACTAAGAAAAGTATAATATTAGATAAAATCATGCAGTACAAATACATGTATCTCCAATGACTAATATTCTAACTACTAGTCTTTCAATTTACAAAATGGCTTGCTATGTGCTCCTGTTTCTAAGTTGCTGTTCTTATAATAGCAATTATTATGAGGAATGTTTGTACCATAAAAAAAAATAATGTACAATCACAAGAGAATGCCAAGAGCAACCCAAAATGGCCTTCTCTGATTTTACCTTATTCAGGTTTTCCTTAACACTAGATTTCCTACATGTATACTTTGTTAGAAGTTATTAGATATCTAGAAATTAGTTTTTAGAAAAATTAGCATACAAGCTTGCAGCATTCTCCAGTCTAGAATCAGAAATTCATACACTGTCACTGACCACGTTGTACAGGGTTGGGAGAAGGGTTCTTTTTATTTTAAGCACTGGTTTGTAGAAAAACATCATCATGGTTCAAGGTTATTGGGCTTTTTGTTTTGTTTAAGTTTCGCCAATTTCGCACCTGCAGCACCGCTCTCCTGTTGAATGATGTTGATGCTCAAATAGGAAAGGGAATAATTCAGGCACCAGCAACTAAGAAAACATCTGTAGAGTAATGCACTCACAATTACAAAAGTATTCGTAAGCCTGTACAAGTATTTTAGTGGTTAATAACTAGTAGCCTGTGAGAACGTAAGGAATTCACGTACAAATTACAAATTTCAGTAAATAAGGAGCAAAAAAGTTGGTCCTCAAAAGTTTTGAGTTGGTACTCAAAAACTACTCAAGCACCATCTACTTAACGTGCAGACAAAGTCTCCATAATCCTGCACCTTGCAGAGATGCAACGATCGGTCATTCAATTGAAAAGCAAAATTGAGGTGGGCACATGTTGTGCAAGATGATTCACCTAAGCAAAGTGAAGATTATCTTCAGCAGATCAGGTGCTGAAGCTTTAGGTTATCAAAGCCTGAACAGAAAAATTCAGTAATGGACATGAGGTTTAACCCTTTATTTCTGTGAAGCAGTGTTAAATCCTGCACAGGTGTCAGAAAAGACAGGTAGAGAATGGGCTGTAGCAGTGTAATAGACTAGAGCTAACAAACCTTGTGCTTGCTAAACTCAAAGAGAGGTCCCTGGGAAGCATGAACTAGAGGGAAGAAAACCAAACACCATCAAGGGAACAGTCACTGATCTTTGTTGTTTGTTTTCTCTTTTCAATAGAAAGCAACAAATAGTAGACAAAATGAGCTCTGCTCAGATTTGCAAGTCACCATCCAATTCTTAAAGCTGGTTCCTACACTAAGTACTGCCAGGTTTTGAGAGCTCTAAAACAGACGTCTCGCCAAGCTGGCAGGATTCTGAGCAAGAGCTTTCTTTAGGCTGCCCGCAGTCTGAACTCTGTGAAGTAAGAATCTGAGTCAGGGCTAAGAGGTCAGTACCAGATGTACTAACTCTAAGATAGCTTAAGCTATCTCAGGTCAGGAGTAATAAATGCATGGAGCCTTTTAAATTCTTAAGACGT
Source organism: Nestor notabilis (assembly GCF_000696875.1). Taxonomy (NCBI): domain Eukaryota; kingdom Metazoa; phylum Chordata; class Aves; order Psittaciformes; family Psittacidae; genus Nestor; species Nestor notabilis. The sequence continues at coordinate 15,039 of NW_009940460.1, read as the reverse complement.
GTGTATGAGGGAATTGGCACCAACATTACCAGATAAAGAAATATTTCTTAAGCTGTAAAACACGAAGAAATACTTTAAAGTCTATTTTCTAAACTATGACTTATTCACAAAGAGCCTTCCTAATGTCTCCATCCCCTCACCCAATACAACTCTATGTAGAGATTTGTTCCTGCCATGAGACAGATGAAACCAGCACAAGAATAGGAAAATAGAAGCATGTGTAAAGCTGACTGTCTACTTGATGTTGCAAAAGATCTAGTCTGAGTCTGGTTGTCGTGGTTCAAGCCCAGCCGGCAACTTGGAACCACGCAGCCGCTCGCTCCCTCCCCCCCCACCACCCTCCTTCCTCCCCCCA
>NW_009940460.1:0-14547 GCF_000696875.1 Nestor notabilis | reverse complement strand
GCTCACCACCCGCCGACCGATACCCAGCCCGACCCGAGCAGCGATCTGGGCCTTCCGGGTAACTCCCCCCAGTTTATATACCGGGCATGACCTGCTGTGGTATGGAATACCCCTTTGGCCAGTTTGGGTCAGGTGTCCTGTCTCTGCTTCCTCCCGGCTTCCCCTCCTCTCTGGCAAAGCATGAGACTGAGAAAGTCCTTGGTCAGAGTAAACATTACCGAGCAACAACTAAAAACATCGGTGTTATCAGCATTGTTCCCAGGCTGAAAGTCAAAACCACAGCACTGCACCAGCTACTAAGGAGGAGAAAAAATGACTGCTGTAGCTGAACCCAGGACAGTGGTTTAAAACAATAAATTAGCTTCTTATACACTAGGATTAATATTTCAACTAATGTGTTTAAAACTAGTGACTGAGATACTGGAGTCTTATTTTCATTTCTGCAATGTGACTCCAAATGGTACACTACAAAAAAAAATCACTGTAACAAAAAAATTGCCATATTTCTTCTATATGCTATTTGACTGATTATTCACTTACTGTCTTTTAGCTGTACATTACTTGACAGATACAGCAAAATAAAAAACCTGAAATACATTTCCCAGGTTATTTACTGTTACGCTGGTTCATGTTCCAAACTACCACAATCATTCTCCCATATCTATGTCAATACAAATTTCGTATACAGAAAAAAGTCAAATATTCACAGCATGTCAAGTACCATCATTAAAAGACAAATCACTACCTCCTCCAGAAGTGCCTCCAGAAGTGTCTATTACACCACTGGTGCCTCCGAAGCATCAACCTAAGCTACAGAAGATGCAAAGCAACCTATATAGAATAGAGTTATTGTTCAGTCTGATTCCTCACTAGATGGTGCAATAAAGTCTTGAGGCAGTTGAAAAGAACATGACTTTGTTTCAAAAAACCATGGCATTAGGCAAACAGAGCTTGTCAACACAAATGCTGTTGCATAAAACCCACCCTTAACTCTTTTCACATGGACAAGACGAGGGGTAATGGGCACAAGTTACTCCTGGGGAGATTCCGACTGCACCCAAGAGGAGAACCACCAGTCACTGGAATCATATCCCGAGAGAAGTGGTGGATTCCCCAACACCAGACACATTTAAGATCCAGCTTGAGAGAATGCTGGGACATCTAGTCTAGGTCACACTTGGCCTAGAAAGGTTGGGCCAGATGATCCTTGAGGTCCCTTCCAACCTGGTATTCTGTGATTCTATAAACCAACTGGCCAAATCCCTTACTGTTGGTGCCGTTATTCCCACGAAACTGCAGATGCCAGTCCAGATGAAGTACAAACATACCTCTGTTCAGTGAAAGCAAACCACAGCCTTCCATGGCAGACCTCCTAAAATTTGCTACTGACTGACCCTTCCTGCCTAAAGACTGAGGCTGTTGCCTCTCAGTGTCTGGTATGATCTGGTGTCCTGCTATAAAAAGTGCTGCCTTGGCACCAGAATAAGAATGGAAAAAAACGAAATTTCTCAGTATCTTTTCAAACATCCCCAGCAACTCTGCTACAGCAGTAACTTTATGACAGGACTATGGAAAAAGACATCACCTTTTCCTCTAAAACAAGTCAGAAATGCTATCATAGCAAAAATGAAAAAAAAAAAAACAAAACAAAACAAAACACAACCCACTCCCCACCCAACTGCAAAACAGGATAAAAAACACCCTTGAAAACAGGGCAATTTCCACAGGCATACCTATCTGCACTCAGATGCATTAGGTTTATACCTTTACTTGTAGTATTACAGAAATAAGGGGACTAAGATGGACATCTGATGAAAACTTATCTTACCTTTCCAAATGATCCCTGTCCAAGAACCTTAAGTAGTTCAAACTGTGCTGGATCTGCTTTCTCACAACCTTCTTTCACATGGTGTGTAATAGGAATTTCTTTCACACTTCCTTCATCCTATTATTTCAAGACAAACAAACAACAACAATGAACAGGCCTGAATGAATCAAATATCATTAGAAATGCATGCAAATGCCTGCTCTTTTCTTTGCTGGTGGTTTTCTGGTTTGTTTGCTTGGTTTTTTTGGGGGGTGTTTGGGTTCTCGTTTGTGTTTTCAATATTTTAAATTCTACTACGACAAAAAGAAAGCTGGTCAAATGAAGAATTTCCCCATCCATCCTTTCTTAAATAGATATTTCTAAACTGAAGTAAAAGTCTCAAAGAATGCTTATTTACTTTTGTCATAAATATTACAGCTACAGTGAAGGTGCATTTTCTTACATGAAAGGAATAAATGCACAGATCTTTAAATCAAGTCTAAGATGATCCTTCTGTGCTTTACCTCTGTTTAGCAGCCTCTAGTTTTCCCAGTCATTACTCTTATCTTTCTCACTCCTGAAATAGTCTTAATGAAACCTAAATTTAATTTCATCATTTCAGTAATTATTGCTTTTCACAGCAGCAAATAATAAATACGGTCATCCATTTGCAGGTAGAGGAACATGCATCATTTGAAGAGCACAAATAAGACACGAGTCATCTTAAGAACTCTGAGAATTCTTGCATCCAACAGAAGAAACACGGCTCTGGGATGTTCATGGAAAGACTATCCTGCGTGGAGACAGCCTTCAGAAAGCTGACAGTAATTCTGTCCTGCTGTCTTCTTCCTGTTACTCTCATCTTTAGCAAAGCAGAGCACAGCACCCTCAATTGTGAAAAGACAAACATTCATGATGAAAACAAATCGGATGATGTATTGCAGCTTTCATGGTGTAAGAGAAGTTTCTGTGAGCCAAAACAAGCTAGATGTCAAAATAAGCACCCCTGAAACTTAAAACTATGTGCTAAGGCCTACAACAGCAACCTCAGCTTGCATGTAGAAAAGGAGCAGCATCCCTTAGCCCTATCAAGAATACCAATGAACTCCTTGTACACAGCAAATACAACCCAATCATATCAGAAAATCCCATCTGATTTGCAGTACATTGCTTTTAGGGTACCCAAATTATTATTAACTGTCCTCCTATCCTCTCTTTAGGTCTTCATCCTGAAAGCTTCTCTTAGCAGAGACCAGAAAAACACCCTACCAACCTACAGTGCATTACTCTCCCACAATGACAAGTACAAACAGCACCAGAAAAAGACCTGACCGCTTGATGAAACAGCTGGCTTTAGGAAAGAACAGCATTCTCTAGTCAGGCTGACTATAGAAAGTCTTGCATGCCTGGAAGCGTTTAAGGCCAGGTTGGACACAGGGACTTGGAGCAACCTGCTCTAGTGGAAGGTGTCCCTGACCATGGCAGGGGGTTGGAAATGGATGAGCTTTAAGGTCCCTTCCAGCCCTAAAAGTTCTATGATTCTATGACAACCATGCATTAAAACTTATAATCAGCTTTATCACACTTTAAGCTACTTTATTTCCCTCTTCCTTCACAAAAACCCAGCTGATATACACTTATGGCACAGTGTATACACGCCAACTCCATTTCATCCCTCCACCTTGCTGACTATGCATGTAAATGTTCATATGAAAGATGCACATATTTTATTTTAAACACGTGCCTGGAATTTAAGGCAGGTAAGAACACCAGCATTTCAAGTCATCCGACAAGAGATGAAAGCAGCAAGTTGTGTAGTTGTACAAGAGACTTAATGGCTGGTTCTTTCTATGAAATATGTAAATAGTCTATTTAAATGCCTTTTTACTTCACCATCCTAATTTGTATTCCTTAACGCTGTGCACCTATGCACGAGAAAAGATCTTTAAGAGTTCACCTGCTCTTCTGTTTATCACCCACCTCAACTCATTAGCCTGTGACATCACATGTGGTTGCTGCGGAGACTGACAGAGTATTTCTAAATGTGAACCCAGGAGAAAAATGTTTTCCATGTGAATAAAGAATAACTTGAGATGTATGAAATTAGTTATTTTTTTATAAAGTGTTTTACCTTTGCAAAAGATCTTACTTAACCATCATTAAGGTACTAAAAGTTGGCATGACTGAAGTATAAAAAGACCTCTACATCATCCACAAGAAACGAGCAGGTAAAAAGCTGAACAGATATACATGCCAGTTTCATTTCCATTTCTGGTTTGGCCTCCACGAACTGGAAGCCTGGTTATCTGATTTTGTGCTCTGCTGCTTGGGCAGCACATCTATCTCAGGGTTCAGGTACCAGCTCCCACTGAGCCACCTGGCGTAAGAGGTAACTATTCCCAGTAGATTCAATAGAAAACAAAGCACTGAAAGAAACGCCGCAATCAGTTATGGCTTTGTGCCATCTTACTTTGTTACAGCTTGACTGGTATGTAGCTCCAAGCACCTAACAGACAAGCTCAGCAACATCCTTTTGGTTCAAATACAGCAAAAGATTGAGACAACCCATTGCAACATGTAACATGACTACAACACTGACTGTTTATTTACTTACTCTACGCCAGGAAACATCCAAGTACCGCATGTTTCTACCCCCAAGAGTTTATTCTCCCAATCACTTACTTAAGTAAAATCTTAAATAAGATTAAAGAAGTTATTGCAACACAATCAGTGGTTGCAGCTGGCAGTAAAATCTACTTGCCACTTTCTTCCATGATTCCGTTCAGAAATACATGGATGGGTATGCTGAAAACTGATGATAAAACTTTCCACATGAAGTCAGGCATTTCACTATGTATAGAATTAGCCTGAAGTTTAGTCCAAGATTTAGCCAGCATACAGAACACTGATCTTCAGCATCTCCTAAATATGCACATCACCAAGGCACTGGACAAAAATCATGCTCAGCAGGGTTTATCTGAGATATTTCTGTGCAAGTCAAATTAACACACTGGTGTAAAAATTCTGTTCTAAAACAGCAGGAATTAAGCACCTTCTAGATGAATGTACAGCAACTACATTAGAAAATACAAAGGAAGAACAGATGACAGTGTAGTAAGAGCAATGTTAAGTACTCTGTGTATAGAGGGTTCAAGGTTGGACAGAGCATTTTCCAAGGTTCTCTCCAGCACACAGAATCTGTTTTCCACAACCTCATGCAGCAAACTTTCCCAAACAAGGCACTTACAGCCTCTACTCAGGTACTAATTTTCAAAATCATCTTTGAGACTTGGAGCCTCTTTAGATCTGGTCAAATAAAATGACAGGTTCAAAAGTTATTAAAGAGCAGGAAATGCACGAGTTTTGCTTCAAAAGCAAGTCACGCTAATAAACGTCTCAACGTCTATCAAATATACTTACATGATAGGAATATGGTTCACCTTCTTCCATAGGCTCATCTGCCATTTTAAGGCCATTTAGCTAGAGAGGGGAAGGAAGGGGAATGCAGAAGAAAAACAAAGTTAAGACCTAAAAATTTCAAATAAGCAGAGTTCATAATTTGACCAATTTACATTTCAGAGCACACAAATGGAAACTGACGCTCTTGTCACTCTAATTTAAAACTGGAGTTTCAAACAAATACTACTACTTAGGCTTTATATTTAGCATCTCCCTTATGTATGATTTAGCATATTCCTTTTTAAATGCTGTTCTATAGTGTTATTTAATTGGAATGAATGTAAAAATCCTTCTTTAAAAGCTACAGATACCATCCACACAAGATGACAGTAAAGCAAAATTTTTCTGTTAAGCACAAAATTTATGTTGCAGATGCTTTTCACACACCTAAAATCTACTGCTGACAATTGACTTGCAGGAGAAAAGATTCAGAAGTGATTTAGAGTCTTTTTAGGGCAAGAGAAGTACAAGAGCAAGAAGCGCAAGAGTAGGTAGTACAGAGAATACACACCACAGAACTTTTACGCCCAAAATAATTACCTATTTCCTTAAAAATTTAGATTCCTCTAAAAACTTGCTTGCATCAGAAGTTATTTAAATATCTAGTAAATAGAATACTCAGATTTTAAGTACTTCAAAACCTGTAGATCTGTATATTAAAATCCTTCTGGATTAGTTTCAAAAAATCACCTTTGACAGGCAATAAAGTATGATATAGCATCTGGACAGAAGCAAATAAATGATATGCTCTTAAATCAGCACAATACTTGCTAGCAATTACCAACCCCCTCCCCACCTCCAAAGAGCAGTAAAAAGATAAGAGTCCACAGTCACAGTAAAAAAAGAAAAAGTTTAAAAGTTATTTAGTTGAAGCTCTAAGTAACAATGCTGCTGAACAACTGACACTTGACAAAAACCCCCACAAATCTAAAGGACATGCTCTGTTTAAACATGCAAAGCACTAATTAAAAACTGGAAATACCTGACAAAATGGGTGAAGCCAATTATGGATTTTGCTAGTGACAATTGCTAATTTATTTGTATGTTAAGAGTTTGGCATCACTACCTTCATGTGGCACCGATCTCACACAGCAAAATACTAACCAGAAATAACACAAGGAAACTCAACCTACTTTTTTCCTGAAAACAGCAGTGGAACCAACTGAGTTCTTAGACCAAGTAATGACGTTTCTTTTCCTTGTACTTCTGAATTTATCTAAAATACATGCCCAAGATACTGAACTGTGGTATGATTGTCAGTGTGCGAATTGATAAAACACACGATTCAAAAGAACTTGAAAATGTAGACCATGCCCCTGTTTAAAAACAAAGTGGGAAACTCGACAGACAGGTAGGGCTGAAGGGACAGGTTTATACCACCACGACTGCATCATCTAAGCAAACCCTCAACCACTTCCACTGCTTCTTTTAGGGCTCCTGATTTCAAGTACAGCTTTTAAGAGCTAAGTGCTAAATGAATGATTTTGATAAAATTATATCTCCAATTTTTCTATCAAGATGCCAGCACTTGGTTTTGGATTCACTACAGGAAAACAACAACTATCAAGGCAAGTAGCGTGAGGCTTTGGTTACTTTCACTCTTCTCTATTTCTATTTATTTTAACCACAGTTTACACACACACTTCACATTACCTATAATCTGTCAGCTTCACCAAGCACTGGCATATTCAACACATTCATCATTTGTATCTATTATGCACTGCCACCCTAATTTCTCCAGGCAAAAAAATCACTAACCTATTACCCTGGATTCAGAAATCTCACATATGCTACAATGCTACTAAACTGATTTGCTATGTAACATCTCTTTTTTGCATTAATATTTTTACCAAATTAGATACTGGGATAGACAAGACACCCACTATACTTGTTGTTATATGAATTAACTGAATGTATTGAGAGTGAATCAATGTGATGCCCACCAAAGTTGTCCTAAAAACTTATTTGGACCCAGTAATAAAATGGGTTTCAACACTCCAGGTGCTCAGAAAACATAGAATCACAGAATGGTTTGGGTTGGAAAGGACCTTAAGATCACCCAGTTCCAACCCCTCTGCCATGAGCAGGGACATCACACACTAACCCATGTTGCCCAAGGCTCTGTGCAACCTGGCCCTGAACACCACCAGGGTTGGAGCATTCACAACTTCCTTGGGTAACCTGTTCCAATGCCTCACCACCCTCACTGTGAAGAACTTCTTCCTTATATCTAATCTAAACTGCCCCTGTTTAAGTTTAAACCCTTTACCCCTTCTCCTGACACTATGGTCCCTAACAAAATCAGATAAAATTCTTCACTCATGGACTTCATTTGAAGTAAATTTATGGGGCATTTTGCCTTTTCTTTCTTTAAATGTAGTCAATATTTTCCAAGTATTGCTAGTTAAACTTAAGATTTGGAAGCAATACTACCAGCCAGAAGAACTGTTGATACACTGAAAACAGCAGCTTAATTCCAGGCAATCAGGTACAGAAAGCTGTCACCTCTGGAACAGGGTTTTTGAACCAAAAAAATCAGCATGTTATTTGATCTACATAATTCCTGAGCATGTCATGTAAAGCACACTTTTAGCTTTCTGGCAAAACAAACGTAGTCAGTTATTGGATTTTTATGGCAGGTAATCAAATGCCATCTCAATTAACAACTTCCTATCGTACACTTTTCCCCTTCTCTGTTGCGCATGGTTTTTTTTTCCTATCCAGTCTCTATGAAGACTGGGATGTCTGCCAAAGTCCAAAGACTTTCATGTTCAAGTGCCCAAATCTACTTTCAATGCCTGATATATATGACCATGCTTTCACCTTCTTTGTTTGTGAATCCTGGCCACTGTCCATTAAAGAAACAAACCAAACCCGCCAACCTGTTGGATTGCAACCCAAAGTCTAGTACTTTTTTTTTTTCAGTTGAAAATTTCAATGACAAAAATCATATCATTACTTTCTATACAGACACTTACATCGTCCAAGTTTCAGTAACTAAAGTGCCCGCTATCACGCACGTAAGGCAAAAAATTAACACTTAATTCCCACCTCTGTGGAAGCCAAATCCAAAATTCTGTTTCTACAGCCAAGTGGGAACCTTTTTAGTGATATAATCATAAATATTTATGCACAAACAGATACCAAACAGAACTATTTTAACCTCTAAGTCATTACTTACTAAATATCTATAAACACACACATTTAATTATGGAGAATTGGAAAGCACGTTTCTGTAAGAACAGGTGAAAGAATCACAGAATAGTTTGGTTTGGAAGAGACCTTTAAAGGTCATCTAGTCCAACCCCCTGCAATGAGCAGGGACATCTTCAACTATATCAGGATGCCAAGAAGCAAGTACCATTACTCTGACTGAGATTTTCATCCTTGAATCATTTTGCTGTTCAGTACTGTTAAAGTTCTACAACTAACCAAACATTTTAAATATTAACTCTCCTTAAAACACAAACTAAACTCAGACATTTAGACAAACAATGGGAATGCTTTCCAAATACAAAATGTGAAAGTTACAGAAAATACTCTGCATTGTTGATTAATATAAAGATAACTAGAACAGCTAGATAAAAAGATGAGACAACCTGGCAGGTAAGAGACTTACTTTTCCAGAGGTGCAGGCTAAAAGACCCAATCCTCCTATGTCAAACTGCCTCCTGATTTAAATAGCTGCAATGGATCCCATGACTTGTTGTGACTGTACCCTACTGCCCTAGGAGAATGTCCAAAGGGCTTTTGTGAGCTGGTAAAAGGCTTAACTACTATTGCACATGTTTTCCCTCTGATAATTACAGCAGAAGAATCCCAGTATTACCAAAGATTTGCACCATCTTCCCTCCCATGTGAAAGATGTTTTAACTGTTCACACAGCAAATGAATTATGGTTTGGTGGGTCTATAGGTTTTGGCAGAAAGAAGCTAGACAAATGGTCAGCAAAAATGCCTAACTACTAGGAAAAACTGAAGAAGGTGTAAAGCTGGTTCGCTCTGCCCTGCTTTTACACATCTCCATTTAGGCACTCAAACAGAATTTAAAAAAAAAAAGAAAAAGCAGAACAGGGAATTTTATAATCATACTATTATTAGAAGTAGAAAGTGTTACTCATCACCTCTCACATATAATCTCGTCTGGCTTCAAACAGGTAAAATTCTACATAAGGATGAAAAAAGGCTTCTACATCTTCTATGGTTCCTCCTTCACTGTGCTTAATTTGCTAAGTTACCACAGCTACAGTCACCAGACCTAGACCTTTCAGTTCTTCCAAATGAACACAGGAATAACCAGTTTGCTTCCCCACATACAGAAGTATTACTTCAAATACTTATTTCAAAACATTAGAGTGGAAGCTTACACTAGAAACCCCAATTATTTTGAAAAGACTTTGAAAATAAATATTCTTTGAAAAAAAATCCTGTTAAGACAACCACATTTGTTCCTCATTTATTCTGAATTACATCTGCACAGAGTTTGCATCATTAATTTAATTAGCAACACATTGGCCTACTGAATCTTATTTCCTGAGATAGCTTTGAGAAATCTGGGGGTTCTGTGCACAAGCAAACAGGTGAGGGGGATTTTTCTTTTTTAAATGCCTAAAAGTCACCATGAACAAAACTTAAGTTTAAAGGCACCTGTTCTTCCTATAAAACACCCACAACTTTTCTCCAATTAACAACTGATTGTTTTTTCTTAAACAGTAGATATTGTCATCATGTGGAGCTGCCCAAGCAGGACTTGGTGCTCTTTACTGCCTGGGCTGGCATGTTTTTGGGAAGGAACAGTTTCCCCAAGTACAGCAGCCAGCCCCACAAAGTGGAATGTGAAGCAGTGTTGTTAGGGTTACCCAACACAGAGTTACACCAGCTACAGCCGAATCCCATCCTACCACAATGTAACCGGAGGAAGAATGACTGTTGATGGCAGCGTCCACCTGAGACTCCAACAGGTTGATGCTGAGTCTTCTCATCACTCACCTCCTGCACAAACCCTCTGCTAGTCTCTTTCTCTCAATTCCTCTCAAAAAGGGAAGAGGGCATGTAACTCATACTGAGTTTGAACACACCGAGTAAAAGAGGAAGATAAATCCATCCACCTTAAACCAACATCCACCTTAAAATAAAAAATAAACAAACGCATCATCAGTTACTACAGAAATTTACCAAGTTATTTTCCGGGAGCAAATAATACATTGAAACAGGATAGCAAGCCTGCAGCAACATATAATTACTGATTTTAAGAAAACATTTTGATCCTTCCCATTATCAGAGATTAGGGGAGAGCTATGTGTGTCTCAGACCAGTTAGAGCTACAACAAGACACAAACCTAACCATAAGCACAGGGACCGCTGAACTGGTAAAGGACTTAAGATCTTTTTACTACTGCCTGCTTAGATGACTGTAACTCCAGAATCAAAGGACATAAAGCAACCAGTCTCAAAATCATGTTTAATGGCAGACAGGACAACACTGGAAATGGGTAAGATTTAGACTTGCTGAAAACAACATACTTCAAATTTTATTCTTAACGTAGTAAAGAGTTGATCTACATAAATATTAAAATTTGATGCAAGTTAACAAATCTTAGCATTCTTCTGATTTAGTCTCTCCAGTTATCCTGCAGGAATCAAGGGCAGCTACCTTGAACAAACCCCTGCTCCTTTTAGAGACTCAGAATACCACTGCAATTTCCAAAGTTATCTTTAAAAAGTGGTATATCAAAACAGAATTACCATCATTATACTGCAGCACTTTTCAGTGCATAAAGACATTCATTGTTTTGCTTTTAAGTCTATTAATGTGCTTACTTTTCTTTCTTTCTACTTTTTTTTTTAAGGCAGCTTGTTCTCAGAAGCCTTTATAAAACACTGCACATTGTTGCAATGGCTGAGGGCACTTAATACAAGTTACAGGCAATACTATTACTTTCTTTTCTTAACATAACACAACCTAATTGTGGAGGTTTTCGGAGATGCACCAAACGAGGTAGCTGAGTCATCCACGTCACTGCCAGTAATTACTCACAAAGGAGTTATGCAACTCCTAACACTGACAAAATTCAGTGGCCTTTGACAGACCAGGCTCAGAATATGCTTCAGAGGATGGGTTGAAAACACTGGCCAAAATCAAAGATGTATTTATTCAAATTGGCATGGGCGACAGCTTAAAATACAACAGCAGCAAAGCTCAACTCAGGAACCAGCAGCAAGTCTCAACGCAGCCCAGTTTGCTAGCAGAATACTTCAGTTCCCAGTCACACTGTTGTTTCAACCTTGTCTTGTCACTGTCAGCCAATTAAGCAACTCACTTCTGAAGTGTCTATTTCAAAAACAAATACTTGAGTACGAGGCCACATTTACGCAATTCACAATATTTGTGTATTGCACACACTGAAGTCAATTACACTTCTCCTTTTAAATGCATGGCTATTTGTATTAAAAAGGCAGAAAACCCCCAGATTACTGTATTCTACTCAATTCCAAGTATACTTGCATTTCATCCAGCTTGGTCAATAAAATGTTAACATTTACTTTCCTCTTCCTTTGTAGACTGCAATCATATTGCAATAATCTACAATGGCTGATTATAATCAACACCTATTTGATTATTGTAGCTATTTTTGTTGCCATGAAAATACTTATTAATCCTATATTTAGGAGGAAAGGAGTTCACTCAGTATTTGAAGCTTAGACTGCATGGCACTGACCCTTCCTAGCTAGGCTTCAAGAATTCCCACTAAACCTGCTCCACAAGTGACACTGTCACAGGAATATGACAGAACAGCACAGGGCAGAGTCCAAAATGCAATCCTCAGCACTTCAAAGACCACCAACATGAAAAAGGGAAAAATCATTCAATCCTAAAGTTCTTCATAAAGTTCATGTTGGTTTTATGCCTCAAAGCATGAAAATTTGTTTCCTACCTCAAAAAAAAAATAATCACATTCTTCCCTTGCCAACTGTTTTTGCTTCATCAAGTCAACACAAGCATTGCTTCACTGGGAATGCGCTTATTTCTAATAACATAATCCTAAATTTAGTCTACAAGCAGATTCCTCTGGAGAAAAACTTTCTCAGATTTTTCCTCCTGTGCCACAACTGATGGGCAATAGCACCAGTAAGCATAAGTTAAGTTTGTCTTCACAATATAGGATTATTTCACCGTTTCACTGCTGACTGCTGTTCCAGCAAAGCCAAGGTCACAGAGATCTATCAGACTGCCAAGATAAGGTTGTAGTAAGCATTAAAGGCTATAATTAATTTTATAAAATGTAAGTGAAGAATCCAGACCAAAATTCATTTTAACGTAAATTAAGCCTGTGCTAAATCCCCAAACCACGCGAATGTAGCATTCCAGCAAGTGGAAAAGCATATTAAGTGCATCCCTGGGATGTGTAGTAAAGTGTTATAACAACAGCAAGTATTTGTTAACATAATTTGGGAACTTCATACGCAACTTCAAGAAACTGGTTTTGGTATAAACGAAGTTTCAGATGCTCCCAGCCAAATGTAACAGGGATGTAATAAACACGATGTCTCCTTTTAATCAGAGTACAACTGAAAGTTTTACACAGACCCTGTTAAGTAAGTAGTTCATGTACAGGCTTGAGGAAAATGCAATTTAAACAACGACTGTTGCAAACAGTCGCATTCAGATGTTCGGAACACAGAGCTCTTTCAGCTGGAACTCCACTGTCCAACTCTGTGGGCTAGATAGGCGTGACTTCAGAACCAGGCTCCTACCACAGTACCCTGGCCAAGCTCGTGTTTCTGTGTTAGCCCTGGCCCAGTCACATACTCGAAGGCAACTTAAATGCCACCACCATCAGCAGAACTACCTGTCTGAGCTTTGCTGTGCTGGGGCTGGTTCTCCAGCCACTCTAACTGCCAACACAATATTTATGACAAGATCTGCACACAAAAGCAGCGCTGAACACTGTACTCTGAAAAAAGCACCAGCCTTGGTGGTGGGGTATTTGTCCAGCCAAAAAATACCCAGACACACACAACACCTACAAATGCTCACGTTTCAGCTGCAATACTTGTAAGTTTTATTATTTGAACACTGATGTATTGCAATGTTCTTAAAGAACAGGCCAATGGGGCCAAAAAGCCTCTCAGACCTTCAATAAGCTTCATACCTGAACTACAGCATACTATTTTTACAAACCGTAAGATTAACAAATAAGCCTTAATACCTTCTGCTGACTTTTTAATCCTTACCTGTAGCTTCACTAACAATTAGGATTTGTCTAATACTAAGGTACAGGCACTGCATTGAGTATCATTAGAAAATTATTAAAGTGATAAAGCGTAGCAGTTGTGGTGTGGAAATGCATATCCAGTGATTATAGTACCTGGAAGGGGCACTCTGTAGACACAGCTACAGAAAGTAAAATTAAAAAACAAAGAAAGAAATGTAAAGCCTCATGGCTTTATTCCTGTTGGGAATAACTGGCGTAGGTTTTTTTAACTTTATAGGTATCTTTTTTTAATCAGAGAATAAAATTTCAACAAGATCCTTTAAATGACATCCTTTCACTTTTCCCACAACTTTAACAAACGCCAGTTTTGCGCACTTTGTACTTCGAGATGAATTTGCTACAGACCTTTTTACTTACTAGTGCATCACGGAGAGCAAGTCTGACCAGTTTTAAGAAGCTTTATTTAGATAACATCTTTTGTGTGTCTAATACACCTAGGTGTAATCTTTTATTTGTCATACTTGATGATACTTGACACACAATCCTACCCTTCCGATTTAGAAGTGCAAAAGTTTTAATATTCAATGTCACATTCTGCTGAGATACACACATTATTAATGCATAACCACTTTTAACGTTTATTGTCTTTTAAATTGCATTTGGTACCTGCTTATGGATGCACCTACAGTGCTAAGCAACACCTCAAAGACACCCTCGAAGTAATTCCTTGTTCTTTACGTTTAAGCACCCAAACCTCTGTCTGGATATGAGTGTTTGGAGAACACTCCTGGTTTTGTTAGTTGTGTGTATGATAATTATTGTAGAGTTACTCAATGAAAAAGTGAAAGGACCTCTCCCAGCGACAACCTACCTGCACACATCCAGCTTTTCCCGAGAAGTTAAAGTAACTTTCCGCGGGAGCTGTGGCCACAGAACTGAGTTTACAAAAGCCCTCCCAAGCTGTTTGTTCATCGGGCACCAACAACCGTGACGTTAACATCGGTAAGAGGCGACACGGAGCACACCGGCCGCGAACACTCTTCACCACGCGTTACTCCCGCAGCCG
>NW_009940459.1:33435-46035 GCF_000696875.1 Nestor notabilis | reverse complement strand
TGTCCCGTCCCTCCAACAGATATCAGGATGACAGAGACACCCTTTGGTCTCATTCTAACCATTGATTGTTTTAGTATGCATTTGTTTTAAACCACTTTCAAGGCTGGTCAACACAAGTTTATTGTTCTGAGCAGCTATACTGCTTTACCTCTGGTTTCACTAAAGTAGATTTGCATTCTAGGCTCACAGCAGCCAGAAGCAATTCAGATCTAGCCCAGTCAACCAGAAAGAATAATTTAGCTGCCACTGTATGCCAGAGAGTAAGACATCATTCTCCACTCTCACAGCCCTGTGAGGTACAAAAAACACAGTGGAAAAAGAGTAAGCAAGAAAAATGACACAGAGGAGTCCTCTCTCACTTTGCAGATGTTCTACATCATCCATGTCTGTTTGTTTGGGGCTTTTTTATATCACATTATTAAGCTAAATCTTAACAGACTTACCAAATTACCATTTAATCTTTTTCATGTTCTTCTCTGAAACTTCTCTATTTATCAACAGTTGCACAGAGCTTGAGTCCAGATTTGACCATAATATTCTAGATGCACATGTAATACTAGAACATCTCTTTTCTAACTCATGTTCTTGTTTCTGTATCTGTGGCTGATGTGTAGTTTGCCCACAGTGGAAACCTACTACCCACTGTGATGCCTACATCAGTTTCAAAATCATTGCCTTCCTAGAACAATTCTCTAAATATGCCCTGCACTTCCGTTTCTAAAAACTCTTCTTTGGTTTTGGCTGGAATAAAAAGCATACCTTTTGTTTAAACTGTTTGCCAAGCAATCCTTATCAATAGGTTATTTCTGATCAGTTGTATTTTTATTTATAAATCCTTAAATCCTTGTGGTGTCTGCAAACTTTTTTCAATCAAATGTTAAATAGCATAGAGACAATAACAGTTTCTGCAGAACTGTATGTGGTAAGAATTATATTTTGAAATACATCAGTTATCCCATTTTTAATCTATTTAATGAGGATAAGTACAATTACATTCATCCTACTTTTAATTAAGGTGCTACATAGTAACAAGTCAAACTTCTGCCAACCATATATTCTATCAGCACTACCACCTTTTCAGCCAAGACAATTTTCAATCTTGTAAAAAAGGCTTGAAGTCAATTTCACAAAATAAGTAAAAGGTTGACATTCAGTACTTTAGTCCCTCAATGCTTTATTAATCAAGTTATGCCTGTAGTAGTGTACCCTTTTACTTTGCTGATCAATATCAAACTCACAGGCTTTTAATTATTCAGATTCTCTCTTTTCATCTAAAACCATTAATTTTCATTTTGTCTTCTTGAGTATCTAGTGCTCCAAGATTTTCTGAACGTTGTTGCTGCAATCCAGAATATCAATAGGCCAAATACTAAAACTCAACACAAATACCTTATTATCAAAGAATATGAAACCATCATCTGCTTATTTGGCAAAGGCAGAATAGTCTTAGTTAATAAACATTTTTCTACTTTTCTGTATAACAAACAATCTACTATGTCTATTTAGCAAAGCCTCAAAACCATCAGACCAGGGGTGGTTTGTTTATTTTCCTGTGTGCCCTCCTCTGTCAATTGTCAGAACCACCTAGAAAGTTCTCCAAGGTTATTCACACTTAATACTTCAAACTGATCTAGCTTAATGAACATTTCAGCTTTACAAAACTGTACATTAAGTACAAAACATAACTCTCTACCAAACAAATACGATAAAGTTAATGATCATGCATACACAAAATGAAATGCACTTTAATGAAGTATTTCCCTCTGTTATACTAAGGTATCATACAGATCTCCTTCGTGTGGTGTATTTTTGTAGGATTAGATGATGACCTGTTGTTTTTGGAAACGGTGAGGATTTTTTGCACTATCGGCATTAAGTCTTAAATGCGTATCAGACCTTTAAAAATGTTTTTACAATGCAGTTTTCATCTGCATTATACACACACATGTATCTTAGACTTCAATTACATTGCGTAACATGTCTTTACACTTTATTAAAGAGGATATTGCCCAGAACTTTTAAGGTCATTTGTTTCAAAGGTATCAAGTGCAGAGAAACTGATAATGTGGTGTTGATAATGTCATTCTGTTTCCTTTTTTTTTTTGCCATCCTGATCCTAACTATAAGTAATTATATAATAACTAAATTTATAATATAACTTATAAATATTTATAACACTGAAGTAATTTCAGCGTTCCTGCCTGCTTGTTGTCACTACAAAGAATGATTTCAGTTTTGTCATTTTCTTCCAGAAAGTAAACTATCTCTTGCTTTAGCACTAACCATAAATGACTTTGAAATGGTACTTTTATTCATGCACTCTAAGTAGAGAAAGCTCAGATAAATAATTAGAGTTAA
The DNA here is from genome assembly GCF_000696875.1 of Nestor notabilis. Taxonomy (NCBI): domain Eukaryota; kingdom Metazoa; phylum Chordata; class Aves; order Psittaciformes; family Psittacidae; genus Nestor; species Nestor notabilis. The sequence continues at coordinate 43,677 of NW_009940459.1, read as the reverse complement.
TTCAAGCAAACAGCACGTATGGACACAAAAGTAACTTTTTCCCACAGCTTTGAGCCATTTAATGTTATATATAGGTTGTGCACCTAATAAACTGAATTCTTACAAATATCAGATCTGTCGAGGTCCACACAGAATGAAACCAGTTTGTAATACTTGCACTTCAGAAACTGCTCTCCACAGTTCTCAACTGAGCAATGATTATTTAAGTTCTCATTTATCGGGATAGAATATCTTTTTCCCTTGTGCTGAAAAAGTAAGACTGGGGCCACTGGCAGCACATCAGTTCTTGGCATATGAAATATAACTTGTTTCAGCATTGAAAAGCCTTATAGGAAAAAGAAAAAAAAAAAAAAAACAACAATATAATACAAATTACTTTATTCTGAAAGCAAAGGAAAGACAATTCTGCTTCTGAAAGGTCATTAGGAACAAAGAGCAATAGCTCCTAACCATTCTGTAGGCAAGCATCACCTGAGAAAATTGGCAGCCTTCTGCATTTCATCAAACTTAAGACTGAGTATGAGTATTGCCTTCTTTAATGGTACTGCTCCAAGTCACCTGCCAAACACTCCGGTATGGAGTGACCAATATCAGGGCGCTATTCAAGAAGAAAGCAGCTATCTTTCTCTGTAGCCTCTGATATGAGTATTTGCCGCAGAAACAATTTAATATTTTACAGACTTTATCATTTTTATGTCTTTGACCGTTTTCACAAGCCATAGAAGACACCAATGACTTTTAGCTACAAAATAAGACAAGGAATAGGATGTGAGAAGGTATAGATACTTTAAAGACATGGCACCAGCATCTTTGTGTATAATATAAATAGTATATTCACTGCTCTGCACCACCTGTAGCGCAGTATCTGCAACAAAACAGGTGCTGTTGCTACTAACGGCATTAGGATTTCATTTCACCAGAGTGACAGTGGCCCTAACATTTCAACAATTCTCTTTTAGAAATGTGCACAAGCTCAAGTCTGAAGTATAACTGGGCACTGGTTACTAGTGCTGCTCTTCAAGGGCTGATAGTAGGGACAATACTGTCCAATATCTTTATTAAGAACCTGGGAAAGGGGAAATAACCTCAGCAAACTAGTAGAGGACAACGAACAGGGAAGTTTTGAATATGCTCAAGGGTCCAATACTCATTTAGAGGTATTCTGAAATGCTGGAGAAAGGGGTTGACAGAAACCTTATCTAACCAACCTGACCCCAACTTCAGCAAGGTGTTGGACCAGATGACATAATTTTTTCCAGTATTAATTAGTCTGTCATTCTGGGTCAATCTTTTTTTTTTTCATCTAAGAGTAGATACATTTCATCTAAGAGTAGATACTACAGATAGTAAAGAACTAAATAAACAACAAAGAACTAAACTAACATTATGGGTATATTTTTTACCCCTCATGTAAGCAGCATGCTTTACAATGAGCACAATGAAGCCATCCAAAAAGTGATATAAGGCAAATATGTATGGCATAATCTGTCCCTTAGACAACTGAATAGGAAAACAGACAATACACTGTTTCAGAAAGACTATGTCCCCAGAAAGATACGAAAAGAAGCTGCTGTATGCAACCAACCCATAAGTAAATTTTGCTGTTACATTGTACAGGAAATTTGCACTGCAGATTCAGGAAATTACCCTTCTGTGTAAGATTTACTGTCATATTATTAGAAATCATGTCCCATTGGAGGAAATTTACTGTCAAAGAGTGATTTGAGCTGCTTCCAGATCCTTCAATGTGGTAGAGAATAATATTTTATAAAAAAGTAAACACTTAAAAAATTGCATGACACAACAGCAGGAAAAAGCTACTGGAAGAGTAATGAGCTACAAGAAAGAATAATGTCCTACCTTCCAAACAATGAAATGGGATACTTTCAAGCAGCAGGGACCTATCCTTTAGCACCTGAATACACACCTGCTTTGTCAGTCAACAGGAACCTATAGATTATCAGACAAGGTGAATGATGTTTAAAAACATTTTAAAAGATTGTTTGAAGAGGCCTTAAAGATTACAGTATTACTGAAGGTAATGAACTGCTCTAAAAATCAAACTGTCATTAGCCAGGTATTTGGCATCAGAGAAAAAGTGATGTTCTAATAGCAGAAGTGAAGGAAAATAGACAAAAGATGTGGTATTTCTGTATCTTCTGCAGAGAAGGAGAAAGGAAAAAGCTTATCCCATAAAAGAATGTTCTTAGTTTTAGAAACTATGGATTTATGGTTTTACAGATTTACAAGTTACTCACAATTACCTAGTTGGTTTTCTGACTTCCAGCTAAATACTGTTCTCATTGATTATCTCAGGTAACATCTGCCCAAGCCTGTCTACAACAACGAGCTCTAAAAAAACCCTCATGATAATCCAAAAACAATTCTGAAATTTAGAAAAGAAAGCCTATTGCAATTGAAAACACATCTGAATTTTTATGGTAACATACAAGTTTTATTAATTTTAAAAGATATATAAAACATAGAGGTTATTATTGCCTTTACCTTCCAGAGCTCAGCTGTTCCTTCAACAAGTTTGGCATTTGTTTTACAGTATTTCAGAGCCAGATGCAAACATTCAGTTCCATAATCCAGGTCATAGTCTGTACACTGTAGTAATTAAAAAAGAGCAAATATTCTTAATTAGTCTTAAAGAAATCATACTTTTCAGCAACCACAGATTTTCTTTCATTAATTAAATCTTACATCTCCACAGTCCTGTCCAGAATAATACATGCAGTATTAGGTAGGCACGTTCAGGATGGATGAGAAATAAAAACCTCCCAAGAAGCTTATGCCAAATTCTACCTATCCAGCAAAGTGTTACAGAAGAAAGTCAACACTTTATAACCACAAATGAATTTGATTAGGTGCTACAAGTATCTTGCTAAACTTCTATGTTATTAACTATATCAATAAGAAGTTACATGTATAAAAGTTCCGTGGAGTTGAGGCCTCACCAAAAGAAATCACCAACCTTCTAGTGACAAACTTTTAGAGTACGGGAACAGGTTAAGATACTGTAGAAGCATGACTCCAAATGCCTTGGCTGGTTTGTTTTTTTGTAGTATCTAAAAAGAATGGTAGCAAATAAGAACCTCTGTATTTCTTATATGTTTCCCTCTACAAAAAAGCAAAGTTCGATGCTGCTCCATGAGCCTTGCAGATTAAACAACAACTATTCTTCTCTCAACATGCCCTTCCCAAGCAGTTTAGCTTCCTACAGTTAAGTGATTATAAGAATCCTATTTAATGGAAAACTGAGTAGGGAACAGAATCTCTCAAGCCAAAACATAGGTAGGTACAAAAGCAGGAACTTGGAGCTTATTGGACAGGATTACCTTAAGATGAATTGGCTCAATTAAGGTAAGAAAGTTCTAGTCTCTTTTCATACTGCTGAATTACCAGTCTATCCAGAAACATCAGTAACATGTAAAAGGAAGGAGAACTTAAGGTCTTTCATAAAACTGGATTAATGTGATAAAAGCACAGGCTAACTAGCCCAGTATCCAGTCTCTAATAGAAGCTAAGAGTGAATAGTCAAGAGTAAGTAAATAAGAACAAGGCACACATATCTTCTTACATTCCCAGACTACTTGCTTGGCTTCATATGAAGCTATTATTCTGGCTTAGGAAATACCTAAATTACGAAGTCCCTGAGGGACACACTGAACTAGAAGCAACTTCCTTAACGGTCCTCAGTGAAATACAGGAATCCTGAATCCACTCATATACATTTTGAATAGCGGCATTTTTTTAGCACCTTCTCAGCCCTTCAATATGCTCCACTATGTCTCTTACATCCTTCCCCAGTTAAAGAGATCAACATCTATTCAGTCATTTCATGTGTGGAAGCTACTTCAAAACTCCAATCATCAACCCTTTTGCCCTCCTTTACATTTATCTACACTTACTTATCAATTTATCCTAACATCCTTCTGCAAATCTTCTTAGTTAGCCCTCATGCCTACCACCCAGAAAAAAATAGAAAAATGGGTATCTCCACTTCATGTTCGAAATTATCTATAAGCAAAATGAACTGCACAGGTCCCAGCACAGATATTCACAAAACTCCACTGGGATTTACTGCTATGAAAACTGGTCATGCACTTTACCTTGTGTTGTTTATTTTCCTTCACTTACACAGCCCGCTTAGAAAAGTAATTTAAGTGTTACACTTCTCTTCAGAAGTTTTTAAGCATTTTGAGTAACAAAACAAAACAGATGCAAGAAAGTGCTAACATGGAAGATTTCTTTCAGAATACTAAAGAAAACAGAGGGTTCAAAAAGACACTTTGGAATATTTTTAAATTGAGCAGATAATATTTATATTTCTTTAAATAATCAAGATACCAGAAAGGTCAATAGAAAATATAAAGGAATAGGGAACTCTAGCTCCAAAATATATAAAATTGAATGATCTCTTGAGTTAAGAGGTCCAGAGACAAATTGCCAATGAAACTAGGAATGGTCTAGTAACTTTCAATTACAAACATTTATTATATTTCCGTTTGTATTTTGTTTTGGTTTTAAGGAAGATTTTCTGCTAGAACACAAACTATTTTCTACTAAAGTGAATAATACAGACATTAAAAAAAAAAAAAAAATGTATTTTTATTTTGCCTCAAAATGGAAGAGAAAATTTCAGTAAAACTTATCTGTGAAAGAATTTACTTTGAATTAAAATTAAGCTACATTTTTAAATATATGGGTAAGGAATTATACTAGGGCAAGACTATGCAATTCCATCTTTTTAGAAGGTATTAATTACAGATAATTAGTAGGGAGTGGAGAAGTTCCATAAATGGGCTAAAGCATCTTGAGGGTATTGCTGGCTTCAAGGGATGAAATACGACACAAAGCAAAGTAATAATTAAAAACATATTTCACCAACACTTGTACATCATGACATTTACCACTCTAATTGTTTAAACCTAAACACATTGCCACAGTGTACTTTTCTGCAAGTCTGATACAGTGATGTCAGAGGAGAACAATGAAATGGAAGCATCAGCTCAAGACTAGGTTAGTTTATGTATTATTCATACACTAAATCGTTCCAGAAGTGAAATTTTAAATCCATATTTAAGGTACAGGATTTGAAAGCTTCTGTATTGCACTAAGAAACTCAGCTAACAAATTAAGCATTATCAGGGAGTGCTCATAATGAAAAGTTGTGGAATATCTATGAGGAAAACTATTAGTCAGCCAAGCATGCAAACGTTCTCATCTTAAGCCTGCTGTATGTATTTCATTGTACATCTAGAGCCAATTTACACTACAACAATCTGTTCAAAACTCTTTTTCTAAAGTCTCTTTTTAACTGAAAGGCTTTTTAACATAAAGTTTCACAGAGTACAGTTAACTGAACTTGACATGCACACATAGCTTTGTGAAACAATAGACACAGTTTAAGTTTCAGACCACAGATTTGAAATGGTAGAAACAGCTGGAAATATTGGCACAAAACACATCCACAAAAGAAAGCAAGCAGATTAGTTTAGCTTTATAAATGACAGAGAAAGAAATATGCCATTTAAAAATGCTTTTGAACTGTTGAATATTCAAAGGAGTTCTACTAGGTAGTTTTGGGGACTGATTTTTGTGAGTGATTCTTGTTTGTTTTCCAAGAGTGGATGTTTGAATAAAGTGCTATGGGTGGAGCAAGATCCAGATTTTAGCATGCCAATTCTTCTCTCCCTGCCCCCTAGATTAGTTTGTAAATATTTTGATAAATAATATTAATTCCTAAAATGCAAACTATACTGTTGTTATTTAGCCATAAGCATGGAACAAGGGTTTACAGAAAAGAGCAGCTACGCAGCCTCTATCTCCCTGGTACTTACTAATTGTCTATAAATTAACTTGTTTCCAGTACAATACTTTGAACAAGTAGAATTATAAAGAAGGAATATTTAACATTAATAATTGCTATTACTGTTAACATGCGCCATTTTACTGTATCTTTATATTGATAAAAGATTTTGAATGTATAAATGGGAACTGGTAACCATACAGTAAAACAAAGACAGAAGCAAGAAAAATTTTAATTGCAACACTGATGTTTTCTTGTTTTTTCATCATTCCTTAGTTTCATAATAAGGAAACAAAAATCAATATTCTTTATGTATTAACTGAAAGAAAATCTTCAGATCTTTTCCTTTAAACGGGTACCCTTAAAGTTTGTGTAAAGTCAGTCTTCCACACTTCTGTAACCATTGGCTATGTCATCTTCAGTACTTTTTCCAGTGTCAGGAGTGTCTCCATTTTACTCTCCCATGTGAATCCATTCTATAACAATATCAGAACACTTGTAATTAAAATGCATAACTAATCAACAATAGCAGAGCTTTATGACTTTTCCAGATCCTTACAAATCAAGTTTCCACTGCTGAACTGCCAGGGCACATGATGAACAGCCATCACCAGTAACATTTCACTAAGTTAAAAAAGCAGCAGCCACGAGCTCTTGCTGAACCTCAAATGGCCTATTTTTATCGTATTTTAAAAAGATTTAAATCTTTTTGCCATGTTCATTACCATGGAAACTAAAAAACGCTGAATCCAACAGTGGATATGCAGCAAGCACTCAGCCTACAGCAATACACCACAGCTAAATGAGAAGTTAACAGAAGCAAAAACCAGAAGGAGGAAACACGTGAACAATGAAACAGCAAGATTAATGTGAGTTCAGATAAGCTCATCTCTAAAACAATTTCTACTGTAGTTAATTATTACAACTGCTGTGACATATATCCAAATGTTGTAGTGGTCCACAGTGAAGAGAATAAAGATACAGCAATTTACTCTGTAATGGAATTAAGCAGTCCATACTGCCATCACCTGCAACCATGTTCTATACATCTCTGCAGGCATACAAGCTCCCAGGCCAAGTCAGCTATGAATTTTCATTGTACTAGTCTTCTTTGAAAGCAGTTCATAAACTCTCTTTATGCTGAGGCTGACAACTGCTGTTCACTGTGCACAACCTGCTGTCAGGCAGTAAGAGTCCCATAGGCAAGAATGTAGAGCACAAACACACTGTGTGAGCAACATGAAACTTGCTTTCCCTATCACTATTTCAAGTTTTAGCTACTAGCCAAGGTTGAGGATAACTCTGCCTTTTGCTCTCTTTTTTTCTTTTTCCTTTTTCTTTAAAACATAAATTTGCTTGAAAAAATTATTGTCACAAAACGCAAAAGCTGAAACTCAGTAGGATTCAGAAATGCGTATGGACGCAGAGAACAAATGTTTGTATCAAAGTTTGCACTTCTGAACATAAGTTAAACAAAACCATTGTGTAAGATCCAGCAACAAATTTTTAACGTAGATGTTTCTGTCCATTTTTGACAGGTTACTTCATCTTTCTTCTAAGGAACAAATCACGCATGATTCTGTGACCAGAAGTCAGGATCTCAACTAATGAACTATATTAAAAAGACATTGTTTTCAGTGTTCCATTCTATCAAAACCACTAAGAAAAACTGTCATTCACTTTTAGATTCATGAAGGAATCAATACAACAAAAACACAGAAATAAGCTAACTGGACAGTTAGAAAAGATAGCCACTTCATTGATTGTCATTTTCTAGCTCTGACCTCAAAATGAAACAGAAGCTGGAGTACAATCATAAGACTAGGTTTTAGACCCAGCATCTTTAATGTTGACTCTGGATAAAAGAAACAGGAAGATCAAGTTTTAAAATTCTCTTGAGACAGCTTAAGACCCAACTTTTCTGTTTTTAAATCCATGCCTTAAGATACTTGCAGACAGTCTACAGGAGTAATGATAGCATTTGTATCACTGTCTCAGGTTGCGCCAGGGGAGGTTTATATCAGGTATGAGGAAAAATCTCTTCTCTGAAAGGGTTTTTTAAGTATTGGAACAGACTGCCCAAGGAAGTGCTTGAGTCACCACCCCTGGAGGTATTTAAAAGACATATAGATGCCACACTCAGGGACATGGTCTAGTGCTGGACTTGGCAGTGCTGGGTAAACAGTTGGACTCAATGATCTTAAAGGTCTTTCCCAACCTTAGCAATTCTGTGTTTCTATAATCCGATGATTCAAGCCTATTCTTTAAGTCTTAATCTTATTCTAGCTGCTTCTGTTTCTGTCTTTGCAAAAGGATAGGTCCAAACAAACCAGTCATGCTGTAAAAGAAGTACACATGCTTGACCTTATACCAAAATCATAAAACCATTACTACTGTAATTTTGAGCAATCATAGCCCTGTTTGAAAATTACATGGGGACCCCTAACCCCTATACACCCAGAGTAATCCCTAATTCAGTCCTTCCAGAGAACAAGGTAAAAATTTTATCAAGCATAACTGGAGGTGCTTTGCTGAAAAAAGAAGGGTACCAGTAGGCACAAACAAGAAACATCATGGGTTGTGTCTGCATTACCAATTTTTTTGTCTTTCCTGCATCTCTACTTAAAATCATACAAAATGCACTCGACTGTGCTGCTGGAGAGCTCAAAGTCATTTCCCTTCTGGTGGAATCAAGGTGACAGTCATATGCAAGGGCACCTGCTAAAGCTCATCATTTGCAGTGTGGACGTAAGGTGCCCTAGCAGCCAGGACTCAATATGCATTGTGTCCACATGACTGGCAACTGGGATGAGTATTGCTGCTGGTGAAGTCCCAGTTTACACATACAATCTTGAAACAACCAAACTAAAAATCAAACCTCAGTCTTCCCCTTGGTCTTTCTCCCTCCGTGCCACGCCAGTAGATATATTCCTAATGTTACTCCAAGAAAGTCCACACAAACTAGCAAAATGAAAAGAAGAATACAAACTAGGTGAGAGTCAGCAATGGTACTGGTATGAACATGAAATGCCTCATGCAACTAGAGCTAATTATTAATCAGACTGACTTCATAAATCAGGTCCCGAGACAGTCTCAATTTTTCTCATATCAGAAAAGGACACAGAAGTCATTTTGAGCATGCAGCTGAGCACAGAATTTCAGACCTCATATACAACTTCACCTTTTTAAAAAATATTTTAGCTATAACTTCAAATAAAAAAAATGTTAATACTCTATGTGACAACAGTAATAGTCAAAATACTGTTAGGACTCACTCTTTACACTTTAAAAAACCATCTTGTAAATTGAAAAAATCCTTGGAAAAGAGTTATATGGACAAAACAAAGTTATAAAGACAAAACAACCTCGTCCCAATGCAGAAAACTACAGATTATTTAGATTATTCTAGGAAAACGTAAAGAATTATTCACATTCTCCCAGTAAAGAGATTTCATATATTGAGTTCTAAAATTAAGCAACCAACAGAGAATTTAGTCAGATTTGGAAGCAGAGGTGAGCCAAATTCATGTTTTATTTTTTAATAAAATAAATACATGTTTTATTTTTATTTTTTTTTTAACAAATAAGATTATTCATTCTTGGTACAATTTACTTGAGAAAATAATCTCCTGAAATTATGCAAGATCATAAATGGTCCTTCTTCTTGCCTTTTGATACACTAAACCATCAGTAGCTAAGAGAGTAAAAGCTCTAGCATCACCACCTTGTTTTCTTTGCTCTCTCAAAACAAGCAGCAGATGACAGTTTAGATGGGTGGTCTCACTTATGCTGGATACAGTGGTTCTTGCTCAGTATTCAGCATTTTTGAGCCTGTGCCAAACGAGAGATTCATGTGGATAGAGTAAACTTATCGGTGTAAATCCAGTAACAATACTCTCATAATCCCGTCTAACTTCCAACTTGACTAATGGCAGTGTGTCTTCCTAACATACAGCCTCCAAATAATATCTGAAGACAAAATGCCTTTTCACTGCTACAGAGATGTGAGATTTCACCCAGGGAGTGGCAGCTTTGCACCACTGCACCAAAACAATCCCAAGAGCTAATATATAAATTCACAAAGTGCTTTGAGATCCTACAAGATGAGGAGTGCCATAAAATGGAAGTAATTATTCCATTAGCAAAAAAAACTTCTTATTTTTTTCTTATGCAAGGCATTAAAATTTCTCCAAACATTCTTGTGGCAGAAATTAATTAGGGCAAGGTGGGGATTCATAAAATATCCTGGCTCTACCATTGCGCCAGAGAACTAATCAAGCACAGAGCTATCTAAACTAGCATAGTTTTCTCAACAGACCACCAATCTAGTTTCAGCTTTTGATTAAATGAAAGCATTACTGACAAAATTCATTTAGTACATTTATCCTGAAAAGAAGTCTGTAGAATTTAGGTTTTAAGGATAGGGA
>NW_009940459.1:17661-33404 GCF_000696875.1 Nestor notabilis | reverse complement strand
GGAAAGAGAAAGGGAAGGTTTTACGCATAAGGTAAGCTTTACGGATAGGAAAAGGAAAAAGAAATACTTATTCTTCTTAATGTCAGGACAAACCTGCTAGGGTAAAAAGATGCCAGGCGAAGTAACTGCAAAATCTACCCAGAAAAAGTCTCAGAACCACAGCTTGAAGACTGTATAAATTAGGATATTCATTTAGGTGAGGCTGACAACCCCATATATAAGCAACAGTCTGTGTGCATCTGCCTGAAGATGAATGGAGAAGGGCAGAGCCAAATCCACTGCAAAACAGCAGAATTAAGGATTATTAAGAATTAGCTCCATTGCAATTTTGCATCAAAACAAAAAAAATACTGATTTTCAGCAAGAATGAAATGGAACAGAACACAGGTTCTACTGAAGTTCCAAAGAAATCATCTTTTAAATCGGACTAAAACCAGAGGTAAATGCAAGCTGAAATGGACCACAATGACAAAAGGGTGTGTTAATAAAGTAAAAGCTTCTCATGTAAGGAGAAATGAGATACTGTGTTTTCTCTAAAAATTTAGGAGCTATACAGATCTCCTTGTCAAACAATCAGACCTATTATCCCAACGACCCATGGACAAATCAGCAGAAAGACTTCTATTGTTAGGCTATTTCAGATGCTTAGGTGCACATTGAAAAACTCATAGATATTCCCCACCTTGACACTAGTATACAGCTAATTAAAATTGCATTATACCATCAAAGGTCTGGATTAGGAATTTCAACAAGCTGAAGCAATCCATGCTACTTCACTATTCAGCCAAATAGGTTGACTTGGACCAACCAAGAACATAGTTACACTAAAATTGTAATTACATATTACATTTCATAGGCAGATGGAAGTATGCTGCCTTTAGGACTCCATACAAAGAAGGGCATTGGCTTGTAATACGGTCCTTATACAAATCATACAAGTAGTAGACTAAAATTATTTTAGTTAGCTTCTGTCTAATTTGTGACTTCTTGATTCAATATTTCAGAATATAGTTCACGAGAGGGGAAAAAACCTGTAGACACAAACTGGAATGCAGAATTAGTAAAAACACATGGCATGTATTTAGGAGTCCTGAACATACAACTACGAAATACTAAAGGAAAGTGGGTGACCAAAGCTGGGGATTGTGAAAAAGGAAGTGGATCTCCACATGCACACACTGAGAGCATATAAACCCCACAAAATTCATCTGAAGAAGAATGAGGTAAACTGACCATCTTTACAAGATAATACACTTCATAAAAGATGTCTGATGCTTTTTTACAAAGATGAAGGCCAAGAAACAACCTAATAAAACTTACGATAAATCTCTATATCTTACCTGATTTTTTGTCGTAAGTTAAATACAATGGTGCTCTCTTTCAGCATTTTTACACTACAGAAGCAAACAGCTCTAACCCGTATCATCAACTCATGACTGAACAGCATCAGGCAAAAAAAATTTTTCTCCAAGTGAATGTTTACATGAAGTAAATATTAAGCTGATCAGCCTTGCCACAACTTAGCTGCCCTGACATACAGAAAACTTCACATTTGGTGAATGTTAAAAAGAATTGAGGTGCCTTGAAGATTCAGGTATCTTTAGTCCTAGGAGGGAGGGCAAGCAGTGGGTGTTTTTCAGGATTCCAGCATTAGGCTCAAATGCCCAAATTCTGCCTCACTTATATTTTGACCTTTCAGTCCTGTTTCTGAATCTGACCCTTGCTTCCAAAGTTGCCAAGGTTTTAGTCAACAATTTGTCCACTACTGTTCATTTAATCGCTTGTTGCTCCTGGCAATATTAATTTGACAGACACCGATTTCTTTAACAAAGAATGAACCCACAGGAAAATCCCCAAATCAGTCTAGACATTTTGCCTCGAAGGACTTGCCTGACCTATGCCAAAATACTACTAAACTGCTACAGCTGACTCCACTTCCCTGCTACAGAGGATACTAAAATGCTTCACACATGTTTGAAGAAGAATCCCAGTAATGTTGTGCCCTTTCAAAAAGCACTTTAGAAGTTTACAAAATCCACATGGAATACACTCCCTATTATTTACATACAGAGAAGACAATACTTTGAGCAAATACTTCTACAAAGGGCCTAACAACAGCCAACTTCCTTTCATACTCTGGCAAAATCTTCCCTGAATGTTCTCAGAGGTTTATTAGACATGAAAAATTTTGGGATTTCCTTTTCTCCTACTGAGGACCAGGTTGGACAGTTTGCAGAATATCTCTTCTCCCCATCTCAACCCCATCTGCAGACATCTTGTAATGATTTTTTGGGGGAGCTGGAAGAACATCTGCCTCCCAGAGTTTAGCATCAAAGTATTTGCATGATTTTCCCTGACACACTAGTATTTTGTATCTTGTCATTACTATGCTTATATATAGCAGCTCTCTCCTATGCAGGCAGACGCTTTAACATCCCACAAGTAAATGTGACTGCTCATTATCCAAGAAGTGGGTAATGTTGGCTATTATTAACAGATGTACTAATTCAGTGTAGTCCCCAAAACTACTTATCTTTACCTAGTTTCTACACAGATTACATAGAATCCCTAAGGTCAGTCTGCTCCATGTCGGTATCTGTAAGGAGGTTATATACATGAATTAGAGAAACATCTCTAAACATACTGAAGCTCATCTTCCTTCAATGAATACTCCTGCTTCTGGATCCTTTTTTTTTTATTATTTCAGCTTTGTTCTGAATAGCTTAACATAAACTTCCAAAATTTACAAAAGGTCTATCAATAGATAATTAAACTAATTACACATGCAATACAAACACCCCCCGAAATGGTGTAGCTTTTGTGGCAAATTGGCCTGTCCCAGGCACAGAAGATCTTGAGGCTGAGGGTAAAACAATTTATGAAAGATTACCAGGAAAAAACTGTGTATCTATTTTTATTTTTTTTTAAGATTGTTATTAACCTATCACTCTAAATAGTGATCAGACTTTGCCAAGCCATCCATATGTGAATGATTCCTGCAGAATAGCCTTCTAACATGTCCCAGCCTTTCTTCAGCTGTGTGTAGTTCTTCCCTCTTACAAGGTTCTCAGCTTCTGCAGACTGGTCACACTGGTGAACAATTCTATTGTATTCCCAGCATCCATGCTTACAACTCTCTAACCATCGTATCATCTCCCCTGGGCTTTTTGTTTACATCTCCGACATAGAAGCTAGGCAGGACCTTCTACATACCACTCCTCTACTGCTTCCATTTTCTCTGCCAGATCAGGAAAGCCAAAGCTTTTTAATTGTTCCTGCTACCTTCCTTCCTTTGGCAGACGCATTTCAAATACATAATGCTTTGTTAAGTTTGGGTATTTCAGCCTTTGCATATTGTGCTTGTGTTACTTTGTACACTAATGTGACATGACACAACAAGATGCTTTGTGTTAAAGACGAAAGATCTCCTAGAGCTCTGCATTTCACAATATGTCAGAAACAGGTATTACAGAAATCAGTCTCAACCTACTCTGATTAAAGGAAAAATGTAGTCTACCTGACTTCCTGATACTCTTAATTCCTTAAAAGATACTGCTCCAGGGGAACATTTGACTTCTAGTAAGTGAAATCTTCCCCCCACCCTCCTCTTCCCAGGCTTACAGGACTATACTTTGCATTTGCTCCTATTTAAATTAAAAACCTGTACAGAAACATGAAACTATCTTAAGCAAAAACAAACAAGTCAGGTCTAAAGAATTTATCCCTTATTTGCTATGTTTGGATAGAGTGGATTTGCAATTAACACTTAAACTTTTCTGATTTCCCTTAGGGCTGGTATGTATAGAAGAGGAACATGTGTTTCCTAAGATCAAGATTTTAATTCTTATTAACTTAAAAAAAAAAGAAAGAAAAAAAATTTACTGGCTGGCTTTGTCCCAGATAGGTAGAACTGAACTAAATCATAGGTTCTGCAATTTTGCAACTTTTCGACTGGATTTACTAGTTAGAGACTTCCATTTTTTATTTTAAAAAGTTTAACTTGTTCACTACTAATATTTACTGAAGGTTACTGGTATGGTTCATTACATAGTACAGGAAACAAGAACTCACAAGTTAGGACATACTAGAACTAAAAGCACTGATGAAATACTATGTTTACCCCTTTAACATATTTATATGTCCTTTTACCCAACATCTCAAGGAAAACCCCTGATAAGGTAAAGCCTGCTGTCTGCAAGATTCCACACACATTACAAATACAGTTCTTTCTCCCCTTGCAATTGTTTGCATCTGTTACTTGTCTACCTTGTGTCAAGCATGCATCATACAAATAAAAGCTAGAACTTTTCTAAATTTTATAAATTTAATAAATTGAAAGGCATGAAATCAGTGCTGTACTTCATAAGAATAGGGGTGAGGAGGCATATATGAGTGACACAGTAACACTCACAGGCATATGTAAGGAGGCCCTTTCTCACCTCAGGACCATCCCAATAAAAATTAAGTTTCTGACAACTGGAAGAAGGGTAATATAACCCCCATTTTCAAGAAGAGGAAAATGGAAGACCCAGGGAACTACAGACCAGTCAGTCTCACTTCTGTGCCTCACAAACTGTTGGAGCAGATTCTCCTGGAAAGCATGCTAAGGCACGTGAAAAACAATGAGGTGGCTGGTGACAGCCAGCATGGTTTCACTAAGGGGAAATCCTGCCTGACCAATCTGGTGGCCTTCTATAATGGGGCTACAGAACTGAGGGACAGCGGCAGAGCAGTTGACATCATCTACCTGGACTTGTGCAAAGCGTTCGACACTGTCCCACACGACATCCTTGTCTCTAAATTGGAGAGACATCAATTTGATAGATGGACCACTCAGTGGATAAAGAACTGGCTGGATGGCTGCACACAGAATGTTGCATCCAGTGGCTCAGTGTCCAGCTGAAGACTGGTAACACATGGTGCCCCTAAGGGGTTGGTGCTGGGACTGATCCTGTTCAACATTTTTGTCTGCGACATGGACTGTAGCAATAGGACAAGAGGTAATGGCTTTAAACTTAAACAGGGGAAGTTCAGGTTAGATATAAGGAAGAAGTTCTTTACAGTGAGGGTGGTGAGGCACTGGAACAGGTTGCCTAAAGAAGTTGTGAATGCTCCATCCTTGGCAGTGTTCAAGGCCAGGCTGGACAGAGCCTTGGGCAACATGGTCTAGTGTGAGGCATCCCTGCCCATGGGAGAGGGGCTGGAACTAGATGATCTCAAGATCCTTTCCAACTCAAACCATTCTACAATTCTAAATTCCAAAGTCCTACTACAAAGCAAAGGCATCACAATATTTCACTGAAACAGAACAAAAAAGCTGTTTTCCCATGCTTCATAGAACCATCTGAACACAGGCTTGCAACAGAAAACCTTAAGCAGTGTAACACACAAGGGTAGAAGCCTGTTATCTGCCAAAATTCCATAATGCCTATGCATTTATTATAGCTAAGTGCTCTATCTAATGACACATAAGTCAGAGTAGTGAGGCCTTTTAAGATCAAGACACCACTTTTGCTCCACTGACTGTTGTGGGCTCTGAACAGTTGCTTAATTTCAATATTGACTTTAAATAATTTCAAGTCTGGCTTATACGATGTCCAATAGAGGGGCCAAGAGAGTTAAAAGTAAAATGTAGAACAATGTTACAGAAACTTTCTAAAAATGTTAAAATCAGTATCACCATTCTGGAGTGGAAGAGTAACTATTTCCTGAACAGTGTTCTTCTGACCCTGCTGCACTGGAGCAACTATCATTTGAGGTAGAATACTGAAACCTTTCCCTTCCCTTCTGCACCTCCACTTACCTGCTGCATCACAAGACGGCAGACACATATTCCAAGAAACAACAAGGGTTCTCAAGCTGCTTGCACTCCCCCAACAAAAAAGTAAAAATATGGGACATCTGAATGGCCTTTCTTGGTTTTTACCTCTCAAGCACATACACACACATACGAAAAAAGTTGCTTCCACCACTAATAGTTGATGTTAAAATTGATGTTTACTGAAAAAGTCTGATATTTTTTAAGAAGTATTTTTATAAATCTATAGTATTGTGTCAGCGTGGTTAAGAAACATTATTCAAAATTAACCATCAGAAGACCTAGCAGTATCCAATAACTCACCAACATTTTTTGGGTTGGTGTGTAAAAATCATTACCACCATTTCTGAATTAAGCAAGAAACAAAAAAGTTTTCTAAGGAAATTACTTATAATTTGATAAAGATTGTTCAAAACCATTTTTAGATATTTTAGTGGTGTTAATAGCTTAATACCTTCTAGTTCTAAATACATTCAAACCAGCAATAAACGGAGGAGCACTAGTCTGCTCTGCCCAAATTGGTACCAGACAAGAGCAAAAAAGACTACAGATGGCAAACCTGTAAAGATAAGAAAATTGACCTTGAATTGAATGTTCCACCTTAGTGGCCAAGATACTCAGAGATCTTACATTCATGAAAAATAACATATCCGGAAGTAAACTTTCTAAATCTACCTACTCATATCAGATGATGCATCTGATGCATTAAATAGAGACAGAGTTTAAAAGCAGTATTCCACATTATCCACAATGTAACCGAAAAGCCTATGTTACTTGAAGAGATAATTCAAATAGAGAGCTTTTTTTGAGGACTGATGTTTTACTGTTGTTTTTTCTCCACACTGTTGTTGCATAAAGGTCACAACTGTGAAAAACACACAGGAGCAGGATCATGATCCCATGCCAAGACAGCTAAAATTAATTCCATTCCCAGCTTTGTGAATGACTTGCAAATTGAGTAACAAAATTACTTTATCTTTTTCTGTTCATCTGTATAATGATACTTACTTACTTCACTAGGTTGTCATGGAAACTAATTATGGGTATGTTAATATTTAGGAAGCATCATATATCCATTCCCACAAAAATCTGTCCTACAGTAGCTTGACTAAATTTTTCAGGACAACAATTATCTATCCTTTTTTTTTGTTTGTACTGTTCCCAGAACAATAGGGTCTTAATCCTTGACTTGGAGAGCTAGACACCATTGAAACATAAATAATTAACAAACAATAATGAGTTGAGAGGTTTAGTGAAGTGTTATCCTTCCCAGAGCTCTAAGGCACAGAACATTTAAATGACCAGGATTTGGCCAATGCAAAGGGAACTGGGGACAAGGAACCATAGCCCTGGTTGCTTGCTAACAACTTTGGTGGCTTGTTCTTGAAAGAGCAGAGATACAAAAAAGACAACTGATGGAATGCATATGTGAGAAGAGAACACTATTCAGACAGCATAGGGACTGAAAATATAGTTGCCTTTTGAGCAAGGCATTCAGTGCAAAAGCTTTTCATGTGTTTGCCAGCTCCACTGTATTTGCAAACTAGGAGCAAACACAGCAGGAAAAAATAGGGGTTTGTTTGGGGATTTGTGTTTTGTTGGGTTTTTCTTTTTTGAGAAACAACATAAACATGCAATTTGCAAAAGAGATACACCTCAAAAAGAAAGGAACAGTTGTATAACCAACAGTAGCTGTTGTCTCTTGAGATGTGTTCTATGTACATATATGCTGCCTTTATCATTAGTATGCCCACTAAATTGAAGCTGAAGTCTCACTTTCTAAGTGACTGTATCAGCTGCGTGTTATTGTATACACTAAGAACATCCCCCCTGCTTCCCATCAAAAGTAAAAAGGTTGGAGCTAGTCCAACCACTTGAGTAGCTCTTCATCTTGGACAGCACTTCATCTTCAGCATCTAAGGATAGCTTCAAGTATCAAGCATAAAGGGTATGACATGGAATTCATGCCAAAATTTCTAAGTAAAACAAGTACTGAACATTAAGCAACTGTTTTTTCTTCATTGCTTGTCCACACCATTTATTCTGCTTTGGTGACTTCTAAGCTACATACTCTCTGAAGGTGGGTATCAGTAATTTGGGCTTGTTTACTCTAGAAATGAAAGACCTACGGGAAGCATGACTGTCATCAGCACTGGAGTGAACAATAATTCTTGCAAGTGAAAAATGAAGAAACACTCTGCTTCCAGTCCGGCTGGAAGATACCTGGAGGACAGGCAATTTCCACAAGGTGATGAATGAAAAGGAAGTAGAATGCTGAGACCTGAGACGAAAGCCTGGAGTGTTTCCAGTAAACTGTGAATGCAGGGTGGGGCAAATGAAAGCAGTGTTCAAGAGGGATAAAAGCAAAACAGTTAGGGATTAATATACTACCAGCAATTTTTATTTTCTTAAACAAAGATGATGTTAAAGCAATATATTAGGAAAAAAATGAGAATTACAACAGATACTTCAGTAAATATTATTTTCAGCCAGTAATTAAAGTATGCACAATACACAAGCAACACAAACATCTACTTACCTATATGTATCAATATTATTGCAATATTTTAGACCAGACTGTATCTCATCATATTATTAATGTCATTATTAAACTGTGCATCCAAAACTCTTGATACTTGGTCAACAACACACACCTAACTTTAAACACATTAACCCACTCATTTAAGTAATGTATTTAATGAACAATAAAAATTAAAACAAATCTGTCTAACAGTTTAGACCCCCCCTCATCTCCTCTTGCTTTTGGCAGTTTGATATTAAAAAACTTGAAGACATTAAAATAGGAAACATTTTCATCAAAAGACTATAGAGAAGTAACATGCACACAGTTGTGATCTGAAATAGATGCTCAATCCCAATTTTTGAAAGAAGAGAAATAGTTACCGTTTTTTTTGTTTAAACTAAACTAAATGGAAAAAAGTCTTAGAAAGTCTCAAAGTCTTACCTGTTGGTAAGCTTCATAGATTATGTCAAACAAGAAGGCCTGAGGCATTTCACTCGCTCTGTACCTGGCACGTTCCAATGAGTGATCTAGGCAGCCATCTGCAGTGGAGGCAATAACAGTAGAAACCAGAGGACGAATTGCTCCTGCTGCCTGTGGAACAAAACACAGAGAGAGGCCTAAGTGTTGCTAATATTAAAGTCTATCAAGAGTGCTGCAGTCAAAAAAGGTAAAGGAGTTTCAAAATATATTTTCTACTTATCTTTTATATATCTCATAATGCATAAGTCATACTAAAGTCTGTATGAGACTTTTAACATGAATAAAGCAATGGAAGACTGTATAAGTAAGCACACAGAGAGGAACAACTAACAAAAAAAAAAAATCTTAACTCCTTCATAAACATCTACTGCAAATATAATTACAGATCTGAGTTCAGTTTTCAGACTTTCTTCTATATGCATATTAGGTGGTTTATGTGAGGACAGTTTTAGGCCTATTCAGATATGAAACAGCAGGAGACACACCTGAGAGATCTTGACAATCCACAATGTGTATAGATTTCACACTTTTCAATCTGGCTAAACAGCTCAGAAATCAGCAACAAAAAAAGTTTCAGAAAATTGAGCTTGTTCCTCCATGTAGAATTCACCCTGTGAAATACTGAGTAACAACACTTATCAGAGTATACTGGGAACACAATTCATACATTAGAAAGCATTCAATCTGCAGCAGCACTGTGCCCCAGAACAGATATTTAAATGCTTGTATTTCAGTTTTGGGTTTGCTTAGGTTTTAAACCAACTAAACATGTATCTTTCACCTTCTCATCAATATATAGTATTAAAGATCTCTGGCATCTCTGGAACAGAACTCTCCTAGCTGGTTTTAGTCATTTTGATACCAGAAAGTCACCCAGACATCATCAGTCACTTATCAAATGTTCACATGAACTTACATGAAGCTAAAAGCAATTGGGAAAAGAGCTGTCCATACAGTTAAGAAGAAAAGGATAAAATGTCAGAATATTGCTTATCAAGTCACAGGGTAAAAAGCATGCTCCATAACAATACCAACCACTGAGAATGACATCCTTAGACTATACAGTTTATTAGCAATTTTTAATGATAATAAAAAAGAATACACCTAGAAAACCACTCTCAATGGTGAATTCTGACACTTTTCACTGCAACCACAGATCATCGGATGTCTAGTGAGCTTTGACACAGTAAAAAATTAGGCCTCATCACATAAATGAAGAACACTGCCCTCATACATATGAGTCCTGTCCATTCTTACAAGATTTCTGACCTCAGATAAGCAGAGAGTGGCAGAATGAGACACCAAAAGTGAGCCCAAAGTCCTTTCTCTTCTGAGAGGAAAAAAGCTAGTTGTCTTCCCTCCTCCCCCTCACACTACTGAACAATAAAACAAAGAGGAATGCAGTCAGTGTGTTGAGCACTTTACGAGCTCTAAATTACAGCTTCTTAATTAATTCTTTTGCAGAATGAGGACAAAGATGTGAACCAATATCTCATGCCCGAAGAGTTCTGATATGCATGAACTACTGGGGCAGGGTGAAGGGAGAAAAAAAATATTCAAAAGATTCATATGATGATAAATATCTGAACCACTTTCTCAAAATCTGAATAGCACTTTTTCTTTCTAATACATAGGAAGAGCTATCTATACAAAATACTACATAAAGTAAAACACTATCATCCAAAGGCACAACATGGTATAGAAAGATCAGCAAGAGCTATGAAATCACAGAACTGTCTGTAAAGGATCTTGAGAAGTCATCCAGTTCATCCTTCTGTCCAAGGCTGGATTAATTTTACTTCTGCAATAGAAAAGACAAACTGACAAAACTAAACACCACTATAATGTTAGCAATACATCCATGTATTAAACTAAACACCACTATAATGTTAGCAATACATCCATGTATTAAATGAGGAGTAAATTTAACAGATGTAATTTGAGAAAAAACAATACACAAGTAGAAGTAGAGTGATTAAATTACCTGCAACTTATCCTCTATTTCCTATGATTCCAGGACATGGATTATTACCTCCATGTCCCAGCTGATGGGCATTTGGACTACATTATTTTGCTCTGCTGTCATATTTTAATTGGTCACACAGAGAAAAAAAAGTTATAAAATTAGAAGGTCATGGGAAAAGAGAGAGAGCAGTGAGCTAGCCACAGCTTTTCTGTAATTAGTTAAATCTATTTGATTTTTTTTTTCTGAAGCACTTACCATTCCAGAAAACCAGCTAGCGAAAGAGGATTTCATAGGCTCATCCAATATTTTATTACAGTTTTTAACAATCATATCGTGTTACATTTTAACCATAAAACAGGCCAAAAGAATACAATGTGACTTGCGTAACCAAATCTCACAAGTGAAACATGCACTCTGAGGAACAAATAACCAAACTGCAATTCTAAATAAAATTGAAATACTCAAAATTACGTTCTTAAAAGAGCTCTGAAACACATTGTTTTCTTGACATCTGGTTTATTGCACAATAAAAATTCATAAATGTCTCTATCAGAATGTGACAATACTGAACCACATCTCCTGCTCTGCTGAGGCCTAGCTCTTCCAGAAAATTCAGAAAGATCCAATTTCTAATAACTCCAAACATGTCATTTTTTTAAGCACCCAATGAACTTCTCAAGTAATTGAAAGCTTCATGGCACCTAAAATTTAACAAATTGCATTTTCAAACAACCACAGTTTTTCTCTACACTACCCCAGAATCAAGTTCAGCATGTCAGGCTGAGAAGTTTCCACCGTCTTTCCTCCATTTTAATGAGAAATCACAAGCTGGGCACAAGAAGATGTCTTCTGCAGCACACCCACTTAAACTATACCTGTCACTGACTAAAAACATGAAGTTTAACATAAAGAATAAGATTTAAGGCTGACTTCTGATGATGCAAGGGAGAGAGAAATTCTAACTATGTATGCAGTAACAAGGTAACTAGCAGTCATTTGATTAAAAAAAAAAAAAAAAAAATCAGCTTTTATTCCAAAAAAGGACAACTCAGTCCTTGACTACTCTATGCAATAAAAGCAAAATGCAGAGCTCTAGTCCTTACTACAGCCAGGAAGTTTCTACTGCACAGAAAACCTTCATATGATGAGCAGCTGGGGTCCAAAAGCTGTGAACCCCTGAGCTACAGCATATTTACTAAGGTGCAGCACTGAGTTGAAATGTTAAAATCCTGTGACAAGATACAGAAATTGGTTGGTTGTTTTGCTCAGTACTGGCTCACCTTTCTGCAGGACCTTTCTCTGCCTCAGCACACACACACTGGGCAGAAAAGAGATTCAGAGCAGCCCTGCAGAGAAGGACTTGGGGGTGGTGGTTGATGAGAAACTCAACATGAGCAGGCAATGTGTGCTTGCAGCCCAGAAAGCCAACTGTATCCTGGGCTGCATCAAAAGAAGTGTGACCAGAAGGTCGAAGGAGGTGATCCTGCCCCTCTACTCTGCTCTCGTGAGACCCCACTCAGAGTATTGTGTCCAGTTCTGGTGTCCTCAACATAAAAAGGACATGGAGCTGTTGGAGCAAGTCCAGAGGAGGGCCAAGAGGGTGAGATAAAGGGCCTGGAGCACCTCCCTTATGAAGACAGGCTGAGGAAGTTGGGGCTGTTCAGCCTGGAGAAGAGAAGGCTGCCTGGAGACCTCATAGCAGCCTTCCAGTATCTGAAGGGGGCCTACAAGGATGTTGGGGAGGGACTCTTCATTAGGGACTGTAGTGGTAGCATAAGGGGTAATGGCTTTAAACTTAAACAGGGGAAGTTTAGATTAGATATAAGGAAGAAGTTCTTCACAGTGAGGGTGGTGAGGCACTGGAATGGGTTGCCCAAGGAAGCTGTGAATGCTCCATCCCTGGTGGTGTTCAAAGCCAGGTTGGACAGAGCCTTGGGCGACATAGTTTAGTGTGAGGTGTCCCTGACTGTGGCAGGGGGGTTGGAACTAGATGATCTTAAGGTCCTTTCCAACCCTAACTATTCTATGGGCTCCCTCAACCAGATGATGTGACCCAACACAGGGCTGAGTTTACCGCCTAATGCGACTTTCAGTCTGGGTGAAACTGGAATCAAGCAAAGGAAAATCTTGGCCTGTGTATGCCCTGCATTGTTTTTGTATGGGACAAGACAGCTGAGTCCCTAACACAGGAAACCTTGTGTCTGCAGTACTTCTGCCAACTTTTTGTAGCTGGCATATGCTGACACAGCTGCCAAACCCAAGTTGGCGTACACAGACCTCACCACACGTGCTTCTGCTTCCAAACTTGGCTCACAGGTATCTTCATTCATGGTGTAAACATAATATTTGGCATGTAAAAACAGAAGAATTGAGCTGTGAATTTTGTTCTCATATACAGGCCAAAGAAAGGAACAGCTTAAGATGTATAGCTCATTCTGTGGTATTCCCTTCTGGTTAACACAAGCATCCTCCCTACTCAGCACAAAGCCTTTTCTGAATCCCATTCCTAGCAGTCTTGCAATGAACTGAACAGGGAACTTAGGTACTTAAGACAGGGCTACATTACATGTTTAGGACAACATAGGGCAACTAATACAGTAAGGTACTACTGTATCTAATGGGCTTTTGCCCCTGATGACTGTGGGGTATAAGTGAAGAACACAATCATCCAGCTAGTCTACCTCTAATCAGTTACAACATCAAATATTTTATTCTTTGCAAGGAACTTCCATGTTATTTTTCTGGTTATAAATCAGTAACAAACATCTATTTCCATATTAGTAAAGAGAATATATACTGAGTATCAAGTATATGAATTTTATTTGTTCTAATTTGAGAAGCTTTGACTTGCTATTTATGTCAGGAATGTACAGGTATTTGGCCCGGGGTCTCAGGTAAGAAGTTCAGACATGAATTAAAAAAAAAAAAAAAAAAAAACCAATCAAAGAAAAATCTGTCCTCATGTAAAATCATAAGTTCTTGTTACTGTCACTACTGTCATCACAGTTTTACAGACTTTTTTTTTTTTTTTTTTTACACTTTGAATTAGCCCACTCAAAATACAAATCCCGTGAGTCTAAAGCAAGTGTCTGGGTCTTACACTAGCATTTCCCTGCTCAGAGCACTCATCTTCCACCATCTGGCCCAGATCTCAAGTAGATCTGCTTTCAAAATCATACACAAAATGCATTATACACCCTTTCTGAATGTGAAATAGATAGTTAATGGATAGTTAAACTGAATTTCTTCCAATGTCCACTTCACAGCCTTCAAGCCACTCCACTTCAAAGACAGTCAGTCTCTAGATTTTTGGTGAACCTGGCATGCCAGAAAATGCATACACTTTTTTCACCCCATTTTTGCATATTTTGTTAAATAAAGTATCAAAATACCTGTGCACAAGCTCTTAAAATAGACTTTCATAGCACAACAGACACTGAAACAGATATTGCTAACTTGTCATCCTTCTTTTGCAGACAAAATATTGGAATAAACTCCATCCTTTTAGTTTAACATTTCCTTAAAACAACCCTAAAACGTCCTGAGAATGCAGAATTCCAGCAGCTTCAGTGGAAACGACAGACTGGTATCTCTGAGAAGCAAGTTCATCCATCCATCTGCTGGAAACCAAACCAACCTCTAGACACTTTTAGAAACAATAGGTTTCTTTTATAATCCATTTTAAACAGCACCAATAAAAAACATTTACAAACAGGTTCTAGATTTTGTATTAAGTTTTTTGCACAACTGCCTAGAGCATAGCATACATAGATTTAAAGATTCAGTGGTGACTGAAAAAAAGTTAGAGAATGAAGTTCATCATGCAGATCAGTATAACAGGGTATCATAAGTATTTTCAGTAGAATTTCTACTATTTCAGTAGAGTCAAGGCACACTAATCCACCTTTCCACTAAACAGTACTCATTTTTCCACTAGAAAGTTCTCATTTTATCATACTTCTGTTCTGACGAGAAATTGCTCAGATGCATGTATACAGTGAATATGTAACCGGGGTGTGTTTTAAGATCAGACAACACAGTCAGTTCACGTGAGTAAAACCCAAGCTGTGTTGATGACACCTTTTATTACAAAATTAAGTATGAATGTTTAGACCACAGAAGCCTACACGCAACATGGAAACCTGGCTAACACAATGCAGTATAGCTTATTTTTACTGAATATTCATTAAAACTGAAAATTCTCATTTTATTAAAAAAAAAAAAAAAAAAAAAAGCAAGCAAAAAAAAAAAACCCACCCACAACAAAAAAACAGGACCCATTAAAATTTCCAAAGGATTGTGGGGGAGATAGAGCTTATATCACAAACAAGAAACCTTGTTACCCAGGTTACAAATACCTCCAACACACAGTTATTCAGCTGAGACCAACACTCCACATCTGTAACACAACCTACCAAGAACAAGTTATCAAATAGCCAGAGGCTCCAAAAGAACATGTAAACCAACACACCCACATCTCTGATCCAGTCATTTCTGGTAGCCAAAGTTGAAACAGAACAATGCTAAGTAGCTGCAAAGAACAAAATGTTGAATTACATGGACTAGGAAGAGACAAAAATTGCAGTGGCACAAACTCTTTACAAAAAATACAACTACAATTCCTTTTGTTTCACAGCAGTGTGGTAACAAGCTCAGACAACCACAGATCCTGCAGGCTGGCACACTAGGAGAGAAAAAAAAAAAAAAAAAAGCATGCTATGTCTTTGGCACACCCTTGTCCCCAGTAGGCCCCAAGTACTAACGCAGACCCACAAAGTTCACTTACATGGCCCATTTGCAGCCCTGAACTTTGAGTGAGTGGGAATCACAGTCTAAACCTTAGAAAGTCCAGTCCTAAATGAGCATTTCCCATACCCCTAGCATGACTCCCTTCTACTTTTTAATTATACCAACAATACTTTTCTTCTCCATTAATAGCTTCTATCTCCCCTGAG
>NW_009940459.1:418-17630 GCF_000696875.1 Nestor notabilis | reverse complement strand
ATTTTCCCTACACTTTCTACCTTCTCAGCTGTCCAGTAGCATTAAGTAAATGTACATTTATATTTCAATCACCCCACTGCATTAGATTCAATGTTTTGAAATTCCGTAAGAATAGGCCTGATGTCAAACACATAGAAGCATAGCTTGAGTGCTATCTTTAAAAGAATGTCCCTGTTCTCATGTTTTTACATGTTTTCTCAATATTCTTACTTAATTGTAACTCTTTAATCAGAGTTGTTTTCAACTCTGACAAGCAAAACAGTACTGAACAAAGACTCCCAAATAACAGCGACCCTGCCTTAGAAAAAATAAACTTGTCTTCCATATATACACTGGAAATAGAAGTATATTAGAAATATATTTTCATCACTTCAAAGCAGCTGACTTCTTTGAAACTGTATGCTGAAGACTGTGGGGCTTGTCATACTTAGTAGGGCAAATATATCCATCTTGGAACTCTATTAAAGTCAACTTTGTAGAGGTGAATTTGGTAAATATACAAACAATTTTATCTTGCTTTTCCATGAAGACAAGGATTGCATTAGGACACTGTTAAACTGCATAACAATAACAACAGACATTAATTTAGACAAGCTAGATATCTAACAGCTTACAAATATGTCCTGGAATGTCTTTTATTAGGTGAAAGATTATTTATATGTTACCAAACACTACCATCTCCTAAGGATTTCAGTCTAAATTAGGTCTGGCTATGACCCAGCAAAAGGAGCTCAGAATAACTATGATTAATTTCTTCTCATTTTATTCCATCAAACTGTTTCCACATGTTACTACAGGGAAAGTAATCTTTTACACAGATCAAACTACTTGCCATGAAGGGCATTCACAGCCATCTACAGTATGAAAAAATACAGAAACAAACACAGTATCTCTGACACATGAAACAGGTAGAAACATGCATTTCTATTCAGACATCTGCACTCCAACTAATTGTATCTATAGTAATCAACATGCTTCAGCCATGCTCAATAATCATCATTTAAGTTAGAAGAACTGTCTCTACTGAAAGATTTCTTATTGCAAATTATCAAACAGATTCTTCAAAGCAAAATTCAAAATCTCAATTATAAGATCAAAATATTTCACATATTAAAGAAGATGTTCTTTGCAGAACTTTCATTTTGTAAATCTGAAGGGGAGAGTATCTAATAAAACAAAGTGATATAACTATCTTTGTAAAATAAAGCAATTAGAGAATTTCTTCCAATGCACATTCAAGGTATGATACTGAAGTACCACATCTTTTTTCTTACGTTTCTTTTTTCTCCTTTTCGTTTCCTGCATTTTGTATCCAGCTGCTGTCTAGGGCTACATTTTATCTTTTCTATAACCAAAAGTTGAAAACTATGAGAAGTTTCACAATTCCACCTCAGAGATAGAAGACTTAAGAGTATTTCCTCCTCCAACTTACAGAAGTCCTGGCAAAACAATCCCGCCTGGATTGAAAAGCATAGACAAAGTAATGATACAAAGTATAAGCTACCACTCCTATACAGAAGTAAAGCCGATGGCTACTATTTGGCTGTATGTGCAAAGTTTTCTAAACTTTGGTGTGAATACATGCTAAAGCCCAAACTATCCAGATTTCCAAACTGAACTAATTCAAGCCTGAACACAATCCAGAGTTCATAACTCCATTCTGCACCCAGAACCCACCTACCTGCTGTACAGCAAGGCAAGGCAGAAGTCTGGCTGCATGGGTTCAACTCGAATCTGTCCTCATAATATATGCCCTCATAACTCCTTCCATTAATGTCATGTCCAAAAGACCCCCTCCAAACTAGGACCTCAGCTGCAAGCTTCTTTTGAAGGACCAGATACGGCATGCGGTCAGGTCTATAGAACAACTGGGGTGACTTAGTAAAGAACAGCAGACCACAAGAAAGATAGAGGCACTCTCATTATCATGCAGAAACACAAAGTTGAGTCCAGTGCGTATAGCAATTTCACCCGCGCTCACACCCAGACTCTACCATGCAGCACAGACATAATTTGTGTGGCAGTGCTGTGGTGGGGACAGGATTCCTTCTACCTATTTCTCCTACCAACATACAAGAACAATCCACAACCTGGGCTGTGTATCCATTAGATATTAAGGCTGAAGAAAAAAAGGTTATCTTTTTTCTGCCAAGTATCTTTTTTTAAACAAAAATAATAATTCTACCTTACTTTCAATTTTGCTGGGGGAAAAATAAAATCAAAATTCCTAGTCATTACAGGCATACCATCTTTGATTCTCATTAGTGAGATACCCACTAAAATTTCCTATGTAGGCAGTATCACCAACCAGTCCAATTCCAGCTATGTTGACGTATTTGTACTGGCAGCTTTTACTTGCCCAAGGACAGTACTAGTTGAAATGTTAAACAAACCTGGTCTAACACAGATATTAAACCTAATCATCAGCCAAACAAAAAGCAGGTTAATTAGAACAGATGTAAGGAGTTTTGAACACCATGAAAAAAGGCTTGTATGCTAAACTTCACCTAATTTCCTTGAAGTCTGTTTACCCAGCTGGCTAGGAGCAACAGTTGAACTCACTAAAACTGGGCACATGTTATTCTTAAACCAACACCAGGAAGGAAGAACTTGTACTTGTGTTTATTCCTAGCTGCAAAAAGAGGGGATGTTTAATCAGAAATTTAATATACACTTTGATCCAACGTTAATGAGCTGACACTATGTTGTATATTGAACTGACTTCAAAGACACAAGATGCCTTAAACAAATGTAATGTATATTTATGACACTGTTTAAGAAAAAAAAAATTTCTTCTAATGAGGTCACCTTTATCAGAACATACTATCTAAGTAAATGGGAATATTACATGTACATTAAGACACGTCAGAGCCCCAATTAACTATAGCAAACTAAAGAAGATTACCAATAACAGAAACTGCTGCTCAAAAATTCAGACTGCGTATGTTCTTTTCCATGTTATATAATCTCTGTTCTTTTATATTTTAAGCATTTACCTTTAAGCATCAGTAAATATCATTTTGATCTGAATGACAACATGCCAAATTCTAAATGCTGTTCCGTGGAAAAAGTAAGATTTCTCAAAGAAAATAAAAAGACAGGACGATAGAAATACGTAATTGAAGATATATATAATCTGAGGTGGAGGAAGAGAACAGAACTAGGCCTATTACAGGCTGCAATTTTTCAACATGCAGCACTGAAAATAAGCTCAAGAACATACTGAAAGTGGAAAAGAAGCAAACCCAAGAACATAGATACGGACTAAGAAAAAACAGAGCAGTAATGCAAAAATGATACAACTTACTTATGCAAACATTTGATTTCATATTACAATTGGTATTTTTTAAAAAAGCAGATTGAAAGTCATAAGAATGTGTCACTTATGTTGCTCTTGTATCATGAATTGCTTGCCATAAATCAGATGAACAATTTTTAATACAATGAAGAATAGAATTACAAAAGCTAGCAAGATTAAACCAACATATACAATTTAATAGTGTTACACAAATTATATAGCATTTCTTCTAGTGTGTTCTCTATCAGTGCATTCCTTGTGAGAAATTCAAGAATGGTCAAGAAAGTCTGTGTTTCCAATAAACACAACCATACTGTACATTCAGTAAGATACATTTTATCATGTTATTAGCCAAATAAGGTCTTATTACCTTAGTCAACATATTCAGCTAATTTTTGTCACAGTGCACTAACTGGTAATGTTTAACGACATGTTCTCATTCATTAAGGTTTTGTTTTCTTGGTAGATTTTTTTCAAAAGTACTTCAAAGTTTGTTTAAAATCTGCATAATGCTACCAAAGATTCATACCAAGTATATGAACCAGACCACACATAGCATCCCCCGCCTGAACAGCAGCACACACTGGTATAGTGCTTCAACACTTTCTTATGACATATTTAATCTTTTCAGCTGTCAGCAATAGCTGTATATTATACACAACTGTGATATGTAAAATTCAGTCTAAGCAATTTAAATATTCCAGAACCAATCCTGTGATCAGTATGCTACTATTTGCTTTCAATACTTACAGTATACTTACAGCTTTAAATTTCAGCATTCACTCAATCTAAGATGACAATAAAAGGAGCTACCAGCACTTTCTTGTTCTAACCAGTGCTATACTGCAAATCTAGGTGACAAAAATTAAACAGAATATATGCTGTAAAACTTAATGGATAACAAAACCAACCATTTTGCTTCTAAAATTAACAAGACTATTCATTTTACTTTGATTGTATAGTATTATCTTGTATTATCTAGTAACAGAACACATCTTAGAGTTGGCAAGCCATCTTTCATACCCTAATTACTGATTTACATTGCAAAAAGCTATCAGTGAAAGTGCACTGTGCCACAAAGGATTTCCATATTAGAGTACATCAGTATAAAGACGAGTCAACATTTGTATTCAGTGGATTAAAAATCTTGAAGCTACTGCCACAGGAGTTACAATTACAGTTAAGAAGTCGTATTTTACCTCCAGAAGGTCTACATTATTATTATAAAACTAACAATATCATGATGTGAAGGCTACTGATCCATTGCACATTGCTTTAATCTGAAATTTAATATATTAGCAATATAACATATAATTAGCAATATAATATATATTTAGCAATGTTAGCATGTTATAAAGAAAACAAAAATCTTGAGGTGTTGCAGGAGGACTCTTGCACAAGTTAATCAACCAAATGCAAAACTGTAGTGATTCATTAATAACTCTTTCACACACACACAGAGCCCTGAGCAACCAAAACCACAGGCACTATAGTTCGTGGTCATGCAGCTCTCTAAGCAACTCTGCAGCTGCTTATCGAATGTCTTTGCCTTCTGAATTTGCCCAGCTACTTCTCTCAGAACTGCTTGTGCCCTGTCCTTGCACCAGAGCTTCATTCTCTTTCAGCCCTTTACATTCAAAATTTCAAGTCACTTCTTTATACAACCTTCATCTAAGACCACCTCTGTTATCAAGGGCCTTGTAAAATGGACCATTATACTACCATGCAAGTTTGGCTCAATGACTCTATTACACATATGTATGAACTTAATACCTCATGAATTCTCTCCTACATGCTCCAATGCTCCTCAAGGCAGTTTTAGTTCTATCTGGGCCACAACCCACTTACCTTCTTGGAAAAAGAAGGATAAGCACAGAACCAGCCAGCAAACTATTACAGCGTATGAAACAGGCCAAGTTGGCTTTCAGAAGCTTCACCCAACCTGCAGGGTTGGTGGTGTCCTTGCCACAACCACCCAGATCACAAACTCAGCCAAAATGCAGCTGGGGGCATTTCTGGATGAAAACTCAGGTTTCTTTTCAGTGCAATATTGGGCAAAAAGGGGGAAAACTCAAGGAGGTGTGCATGCTTAATCCTTAGCCAGAGAAATATGGCTAAGAATCTCTTCCAGATCTTTCCATGTAGAAGTGGCTATAATGATCCAGGGCCTTTGTTCAGTTCCTCATACATGCTGGACAAGCTGAGATATCCCTTATTTTAAGGGACTGTTCTTTACTGCTTTGATCTGCTGCAGGAAGAAGAAATCTGAGTGACTAAACAGACACATCTTAGCTAAAGGCTGCTTCATTTCCAAAGTCATATTGTTTCCTCAGATGAAGCATCCAAGTTTTAATTAGCCTCAAATCAACAGCAATGTGATACATGTCATTTCTCTAAATTTAAAGGAGGTACATTTTACAGACATTACATACAAATGACCTCAGCAACCACTTAAGTACAGGAAGCTACGCTGAAAATTTATTTCCAGGATAACCTAATCCTACCTAAAAAAAGGTTAAAAATATTGTATGTGTAGACTTCCAGAAGCTAAAAAATGTGGGATTAAATCACCTTTTTAAAAAGGATTAAGTACTAGTTGTATTAGGCCCAGCTGGCTCTGTTAGTACAACACGGAAATGGTGCAAAGAAGAAAGGGAGATTATAATTTAAGTTTCTGTCTATGATTTATGTATTTCAAGTTCTCTAAGTTGCATCCTCCTGAATGAATGCAGTGAATCATCTAAATCACTTAAATGGGGACTGGGAAATGACAGAGCTATTTCTCTCTTTACCAGTAATTTACCACCACCAAACACTACATGTTGTTAGGACAAAGACTGCAAGTATTTGCTAACGATACATCAGTCCTCCATTCAACACAGAAAATAACAACTTGGTTAAGAAGATTATAATATTCCATGGGAAGAATAACGCCATAAGCAATGGAAACATCAGTATGTTTCTTACAGTTATCCATTATTACAGAGTTGAAAAAGGAGTAATGCATTCTGTAACTCTTCCGTACAGCAGCAAAACCACACTTGGTTTCTTCACACATGCAAAGAAGTTTCATGGCTACTAAAGCAATTCTGATCTTCACAGTAATGTCAAATCTTAGGATGGTTTGGGTTGGAAAGGACCTTTAAAAGCCACTTAGTCCAACCCCCCCATGAAAGGAGCAGGGACATCATCAATTGCATCAGGTTGCTCAGAGCCCCATCCAACCTTGAATGCTTCCAGTGACCAGGCATCTACCACATCTCTGGACAACCCTTCCCAGTGTTTCACCATCCTCATCATAAACAAAATAAAACAAAATTATTGATTAAATCTAGTGTAAATTTGCCCTCTTTTAGATTAAAACTATTAACTCTTGTCCTACCACAACAGGCCATGCTTAAAAGCCCGTCCGCATCCTTCTTACAAGACACCTTGATATATTGAAAGGCCTTTTCTTCTCCAGGCTGAACAAACTCAACTCTTTCAGCCTGTCTTCACAGAGGCAGTGTTCCAGCCCTCTGACCATTTGTGTCCCTCCTCCAGACCCACACCAACAGGTTCATACCTTTCCTGTACTGAGGACTCCAGAGCTGGACACAGTACTCCAGATAGGGTCTCACCAGAGAAGAGAGTCGAGGGGGCAGAATCACCTCCCCTGACCTGCTGGCCATGCTAGTTTCGATGCAGCCTAAGATGACTGGCCTTTTAGGGCTGCAAGCACACACTGCCAGCTTTTCATTCATCAGTATCCCCAGGCCTCTCTCTCTCCATGAGGCTGCTCTCAATCCCTTCTTCCCCAGCCTGTATTGACACCAGGTGTTGTCCCAGCCCAGGTGCAGGACCCTGCTTGTCCAGGTCCTTCTAGATGACATACCATCCCTCAGGTGTGTCAGCCACACCACTCAGCTTGATGTCATCTGCAAACTTGCCGAGCGTACACTCTATCCCACTATGTCGTTGACGAAGATACTAAACAGCACTGGTCCCAGGTCAGACCCCTGGGGTCACCACTTGTCACTGATCTCCATCTGGACATTCAGCAATTAACTGTATCTTTCCAATTTAGAGAGAAGGGTGTTGTGCAGTACTGTGTCAAAGGCCTTATAGAAGTCCAGATAGACAACACCTGTAGCTCTTCCCATCTAGCAAAACAGCCCATCAGAGAACACCACTAGGTTGGTCAGGCAGCACTCGCCCTTGGTGAAGCCACTTCATAACACTGGATGGCCTAAATTATCTCTCTGTCCTCCATGTGCCTTATCACAGCTAAGAGCATGTAGCTCTTAAAATATTTTCCTCTAAAGTTGCTATGTAACACCCCTACAATTCATGCTTGCTGTCTGGGGGGTATTATTTTGACTGATTGTGTGTGTGCATAAGAATCCATGCGACCCAGTAGTACTGTACATCTGTACTGGGATGTATGCTTTGTTCAGATTCTTGCTAAAGCTGATAATAAAGTAATAATGTTAGACAGTTTCCAGAAACCAGCTTTTAAGAATGAAGAATGCTGTTTTGATTCAGTCCTTTCAAAGAAATAAACTATACCTTCAAATCTAGTTTATGTTAGCTACAGAAAGTCTTTGACTGTATATGCCTTTTTAAACTCTCAAAAGAAGAAGTGACAAGTTTCCCCCCCCCTTCCTGATTTTTTCTTGCATGCTTTTTCCTTTTTAGTTATGTTGTTTAAAATGCAATGTTGGCAAAGAGATATTGCTAGAGGCTTTGGACTGATGCCTTCTGAAGCTTCCACTCTTCCTAACTTTTACTAGCAATAAAGAATTTGTTTTGAGAAACATGTAATTTTAATTACAAAATTACCCAAAAAACATAAATGGAATTTAATTGGTTACAAAGTAATATTTTCAAATAATCAAGGGATTGTTTGGGGGATTTAAGGCATAATTTATTAGTTCTGGATAAGGTACACATTTTAATTCCCACAGGCAAATAACAAACTGATTAGTAAGTGTAATAAAGCAGTTTATTTGTCTGATGATTGGCAGCTAGAAGTGCAATAACTTACTTGATCAATTGCCATTTTAAAGAACATTAAAGCTTCTCATAATTATGCTATCTATATGGTATGCAGATGAACAACAATACAGCATCACCCCTATTACACTAGTGATTTAATATGATGTTTCTGCCAGGTTTTGTACCTTTCTACATAATGCAAAAGGAAGTAATTACTTTCTGTACTGAAAGATTGAAGAACTGACTCCCCTTTAGATATGCAAAGAATTTGACTACAGGAAGAACTAAAGATCCTCTTGATCAATTTTTTTCAAAACCATGCATGTCACTTTTGAGAAAGCCTTAGCTTTCCAGTCATTTAGTTCTTCAGAATTCTGTAGCTGTCAGGTGAAGACAGCTACCTCTCTCTGGCAGGAAGCTTCTCCGATTTGTTACATAAAATTAAGTTCTTCTCATGTTCCTTTATTCAACTACTTTGTCAGGTAACATCGATAGCTAACAACTCTTGGAGTCCAGTTCTCTTGACAGCCTAGTCTCATTGAATTCCATGGACCTAAGCCAACACGGAGAGTCATCGCAGAGCCAGTAAATATCACGCACATTTCAGACAGACTATAAATGGAAAAGACTATGCCAAATGTGTAAGATCACCTTTCTGAGACCAAATGAGATACTTCAGTGATCTAGGTAAGGAAATGTTTACCAGTTAGGAGTTCAGAACCTCTAGAACTAGAGTACGCTGCCTTGAGAAGGTCAGTGGAGATTGCCTTGGTTCCCTACTATTTTCTGAAAATGTCTTACACACCATTAAGAAGAAAACCAGGAAAAAAATATTACATTAAAATCACGCAAGTTTCACGAAGAAGTGAACAAAAAAACTTGAACACAAAGACAAAATGTGCTATGATATACCATAACATGCAAAGATACCTTAACTCTTTTCTGAATGTGTTTGTGTTTTTCTCATTTCAATTCAATATCAGTACAATTAACCCCATTCTTCTACTGCTCTCAAAGAATCACATTTAGAACAGATTTACAAAGCGGATCTGTTCTAAAAGTCTTTGGCAGAGAATCAATTCTGGGATGCTATTTTGTGCTATTTGAGAAAGGTCAAAAACCTTGTTAAAATTTTAAAGGAATTCAAGTTTTAATGACTGGAAACTTATGCTCTGTACCACTGAAAACTACAGAGCAGAGTTTCTATTTATTGCCATTTCAATATTAAGCCAATCTACAAAAGTACAGGCCTACTAGTAAGAAGCTCAATATATCTAGACTTCTAACATAATGTTCTGAGGGACCTTACATAATTTTCATAATAAACATTTTAACAAGTCATACAT
Organism: Nestor notabilis; assembly: GCF_000696875.1. Classification (NCBI taxonomy): domain Eukaryota; kingdom Metazoa; phylum Chordata; class Aves; order Psittaciformes; family Psittacidae; genus Nestor; species Nestor notabilis. The sequence continues at coordinate 8,009 of NW_009940459.1, read as the reverse complement.
TCCCCTTCTATGCCATGAGCTTTCAAAGAAAAGGTGGAGTGCTAAGGAAATACCACAATTCATTCTTTGCAAATCATCTGTCAATTAGCTTATCTTTTACCTCATTTCCTGACAAAAAGAGACAAGCAGTGGTAGATTTTCCTAGCTTGCTAACACCCAAACAATCTTCTGTCACTAATGACTTCTACCTCAAATCGTCTCCTTGAAGTAGGGAAGCATTCTAGTGTCTTATTAATGAAGAACTGAAGTACAAGGTAAAGATAGCAAAATGTACAAACAAGCCTGTGGCTAAGTCACGATTTCTTACGTCTCTCTTAATCAGCCAGTTTACTCACCAGTTCCTCTTGTAGTTAGTGCATGCCTTTCATAACTCTACCTTTCTACTTGCATAACACAACTTCTACCAAACTCTTCCCCTGCGCATATCACTTACTTTCCCAGAAATCTTCCCGGTTCCTGTAGATACTCCCAGTCCTCATGCAGTGATCTCTTTTAGGAGGATCTCCAACATACAGTTGGAGGCTTCCCACTTTCCCTTTTTCTCAGCAGTTTGCAACACTTACAGATTCTAGAAAAATTTAGCATTAAGACAGAGATAGCTCTCTTGCCACTTATTTGAGATTCACATATAAAGTTGAAAACACACAAAGTCAACCAATACAGTACTCTCTTTGTTCATTATTACTAAATACTAACTGAACTACTCTAGTATTAGGTGACAAATCTGCCTGGAAAAAATGTAAACTATTCTTATGTAATCTACCTTTCAACTAACAAATTGCTGATTAATTCAATCTCTCACTGGTAGTCTCTATGGCAATAATTATTCCCCATAGCAAGTAATGCCTGGAGCATTTAAAAATGTCTTCCTCCCCCATCTGACTTCTCTGCGTAATAGATTCTGAATCTGTTCTACTTAGAAATCAACATAATTCATTAATAAAATTGCTACAAAAATCCTTATTTATCAATCATGATTTTTCACTGTACACTATAAAGAACACGCAGAGTTGTATTGCTGTATAGTACGTACCCCATGTTCTTTAGCAGCCATGACCACTTCTGAAAGAATATCTTCTTCAATAAATGGCCTCACAGCATCATGGATAATCACTACTTCTGGTTTCTGGAGCAGATGACTGGAAAATTCATTCTCTGCAAACACTTTCAGTCCATTGAAAATTGACCGGTGACGAGTTATTCCACCTTTTACTATTGTAACTCTTTTGTGTCCATATTTTTCAATGATAGACTTCATTATTTCAATATTTTCAGGAGAGACAACCACAATAATGTCAGATATCCAACTTATCCTAGAAGAAACAGTAAAGAAAAAGTAGACATGAATGACTAAGCAAAAGTACACGAATCTCCATAAAACAAAGAAATTCATATCAAAAGAAATTCAAGATAGGTAAATAAAGCATCTCTCAGTACACTTGAGTCCATCTTTTCTTCTGTGTGTTAGCACTCCACTCTTAAAGGAAGAGCTACATTAGAGGATCTCTGCCAATACACAGATGTCAACCAAACTAGAATTCTGGGAAGGGACATGCTCCCAACTACCCATAAAAAAGGTACCTTCTAATAACCCTTTAAAATATCTTCAAAACATTTCTTACTCCAGCCTCATTCCTAGCTTCAAACATAAGTTCTAAATCAATCAGCTACAGTCTGTTATTCCGCTTTCTCTAAATTCAGTCTCCAATAAATTGGTAAATCTTGGGACCTGGAATACTCCATGTTCTACTATGCAGTACACTGCGTACAAGTGAATAAGAGGATCAAGAAAAACTCTTAAAGCTCACTATCAAGGCAGGCATAAGCAGCAATTGGCAGATTGCTAATGAATCAAAACTATCACACCTGAACATTGACAGCAATCATTATACTGGTAGTTTGTAAAGAAAAAAAAAAAAACAACAAAACATGCACACACACAAAGGTTTCTGCTCTAGGAAGCAAACAAAATGTAAAGACGTAGGTAGCTAGGTAAAATTACTAGAACATGAAAAGCATATTTTTAGCTGTCTTCAAGCTTTTACTGTTAGTATCAGCCTAGCTCTACAACTGAGTGGTGGTACGCAAGGAGAATGTCCTATGACCCACAAGACTAAACCCAGTCATAACTGAAGTCACACTTGTATCAAAGGACCTAGGAACACAAATTCTAGTCATATGTGGCATACTGTACTTCAAACTAACGTAAATACTATAATTCAAATCCAGCTATTCGAGTATCTTATTTCCCAAATGCTATGTAAAGAGCATAAAAAGGATTTTAAATTGTTTTATTTCCTTTCTGTGTCTCCAGAGATGAGAGGGGGGCGGGTTTGCATAACAGACACTAAACTCATCAGATAAGCAATGATTACAAATACAATTCACTATTTACTATTGTAAAATTACTCATGTATATCCTAGGTATCCAACTAGGAAGAGAGACAAGCATGGTATATTCTCTCAAATAAAACTAGTAAAGCTATTGAAACTAATTTTGCAAACATAACACAAACTAAGGTACTAAATACTTCCAGTTAGATGAAAAAAAAAATAAATTCACAGTTCAGAAATATGCAGGCTCAAGGTATCGATTTCTGCATTAACAGATGTGAAAGCATTGTCTAGGAACTACTCTTACTCCAAAAGCAAAGTCATCTGTGATACAAACCACTCCCCTAGAACTATGTGAAACATTAGAGCATCTTCTGCCTTCTGTATGTTTTGGGGTTTTTAATTAATGGAACTCCATGAAATTCATTTCAATGAATTTTAAAATAACTATTAAACATAAAATAAATGGAACTGCATTCTTCTAAATAAAACTATTTGTACTTATGTTCATTTTCTTAACAAAGGCAGAAAGTACAGCCAAAGCAACTTATTCTCAGCATGTTTTAAGTACCGATGTTCAATGTAAAATCTGAAGTAATAGGGTTTCAAGTTTCAACTTGTCACTCACCACAGGTTCATCAAAAGGTTTTCAAACCTCTCAAATGAGTCCTGGCGTAGTCTTACATTTAGCCACAAAACTTAGCACCTCTGCATGACTTCAACTTAGAACTAGGGCAAACTAATTGGATCCGTCTCAGTTTTTCTTCTGAATACGGAGTCAGTCATCTAAATACAGCAAAATTCAAGAGCAGCTATTTCATACTAAATGATAATAAGAGCCCTGCACTTCTATTTGCAAAAAGAGTATAGCCTTACACAGTTCCCAGGAACAGTGACCAGTCTGCACATTCACTAGTCACTACATAAGAGCAGCAATGACATTTCCCATTCTGGAGTCAAATGAAGAAGTTTATGAGGCAACTGGGTAGCACGCAGCATCTTCTGAGAGGAAGGGAAGAGAACAGACATAGTGGCCAGCCTATGATAAATCTCTGCACAGGGAGAGTGGAATGGCTTAAGGCCTCCACTGGTACAATACACCGAAAAGTGACAGGATGCGGTCACAGCTCCACCCTGTGTCTGGATAAACACATTTATAAACTTGAGTATGTCCTCAAACTCATCCTGGACTAATGTTCCATAATTAAAGCTGGGATTTAGAGATGCAACCTATTCATGTAAGAGTATAAAGGTATCATCTGGATTGATTAGGTAACAAGAACAGCTTAGGCTTTGAAGCCTAATGTGTCCCACCAAAACTCATGAAAAGTAATAATTCGGTGAAGCATGATACAAACTCTCATGAATGAGAATGGTGCACCATATAGGTACTTACTCTTCTAAAGACCTGCTTATAGAAATGTCGCAAAGTGTTTTAATGAAGTGGGAAAATATCAGTAATCACTCAATCTGGCAGTAAATGGATCTTTTTCTCCCTCAGTTTGTCACACCCTTTTCTTACTATTTTAGTATTAAATCTTTCTGAAGAAGCTCAGGACTTGCTCAAAACCAGTTTAAAAATAGGAAACACCCTTTCCATTTTATAACTTTAATATTAGACTGAGATAATGGAAGCTTCAGAAAGAATCAGCACAAGGCATGAAATAGATCAGAATACTGTACCCCAGCATGCTTTAACAAGCACTGAACACAGAACTCTAGTCCTTCCATACAACAGAGGCTGTAGCTCTAAAGTTAAAAAAACAGGTCTGATCAAATGAAACAAAAGAACTCCAGTTACAATCACTTTACAACTGCCTTGGGAGGACCTCAATATTAATAGAAGAAAAACAATGAGGCAGAAAAGGACTATATGTTTGTTTCCTTCTTGTCATCACCTACAGACCAGCTGCCTAGAATAGTACTGTTTCATTAGATTTCAAACAAAAGTATATACATTTATATTAGCTGAGCTAGAACTCAAATTAAAGGAGCCCATTAACTCAGCAACAGATTAAGACTTCACAACACAGACTGCAGGGGAACTTAACCGATGAGTTATGCTCTGAGACTGTACTGCCTCAATGGCATGCTCAGGTACACATGACTGAAGTTTAACCCTCTCCATCAGTTCACCCATAGACAAACTAGGGCTAAGCCTGAAATCTGATATGAGGCTTCAATACACTCAGTTTTTTGCAACTCTTGCTCAGACCAGTAACAATCTAATAGTAGCAATCTATTTAACACACAACCTACCGAAATTGGCAGTTTTATCAGCAAAACAAGGCCAGAACCAGGCAGTCGCTACTGAGATGGCTTTAGCAGTGTAACATATGATCTTTCACTGCCACAGAAACTCTTCAGAGGTACAAGATAAATCATTGTATTATTTTTGCTGATCTTATTATTCAAGCATCAAATGAGAAAAGGAACTGTCAAGAACAATATGCACTTGCAGAACGCAAGCATAACTTCCTTTTGCTCCGTAACAGCTTTGTTATGACTTTATTGATATATGATAGAAATAAACGGAAGCAGGGAGCTTTTAAGTCTGAAAAGTTTCACATTAAGGAAGTTTTGAGCATTTCATGTACAGAAGCCATTCGTTCTTTCCTGAAAGTGTTCCTTATTAGTCATAAAAGATAACAAAGATACCTTCATGAAGTTAATACAATTGGATTGTTTGCTATGATTATTTTTAGCTCATAAGCAATTTCAAGGATAAGCTAACGACAACTGGACTAAGAAAATTAACACAATAGATATATTTAGCAAAACTGTAATTGTCTACTCAAACCTGCAGAGCCAGTGAACATACATCAGCCAATGGGGAAAAATACTTGGCAAATAAATGACATGATGCTTCCGAAGCAGTGATTCCTTAGATGCTTCCCCCAGGTAATGTTGCTTTTTTTTTTTTTCCTTAAATACAAGGCCATATGTTTTAAGAAATTACAGTAAGCAAACAAAGCTGTCTGAAACCTTTATGGAAAATCTTTATTCTGCCAGTAAACATATTAACTCTGCTTTCCTCTTTCAGAAATTCTCACTGTACTTTCAACAACTGCTGAAATTTGTGCACTAGGAATAGCAGCAGCTTATTTGTTCAACAATGACTTTAAAAATCAACCTTTACCTTTGTTTGTTTTCCTCTCTATTGCTTTAGTAAAATGCGTGCACATGCATATAGAGCTGAGATTCCTCCATCTCCGAAAAGGAATTGGAGAGGTTCTATTCTATTCTAAACATACATATACAGACCCTGCTAGTTTGCACAGAAGCAGAAAGGAGGTATGCCATTCTCATTCTGTTGAATTTGATGCAAAATGAATGCATGCCTTGCATACTACAACAAATCCAATGGGAAAAACAGACATTTAAGTTCTCCAACACACTTTAATTTTACCCCCAAGGTAGAACCCAACCTTCCTATCAGCACCACTCTACTGGCAACAAAACCCAATAATTTCTCCTCACCCTGTTTTTTCTCACCTCCTCCTCCTAAGGGCATCATCTTTGATTATTATTGGCAGGCCAATCTTCTACATGCTGTTATCCTATGCAACAGGATGCACTGCTTATTCATTCATGTCTGCTCTTGTCTTGTCTGCCAGATTTTCCACACCAGTATTTAAGATTCTCACCACCTTCAGCTGAACTGTGCAAGAATCTTTTTCTCCTGATTTTTTAAAAGCACATGCAAAGCATATGAAAAGTCTTGATTTGCTCATGTATTTGTCTCTATGTTGCCACGTTTCTCCCAGATTAAAATACGCTCATAAACAGCTGCAGTAGCTGTGAGAACTTCTGTTGAACTGGTTATCACAGGCTAATGAGTCAAAGATTCATTCAATTACAGCAGGTAAACAGACATCAGAAGACAGTATCAAGCTAAACACAGAAATCTGCCACTTTGGGGTGATAGATTATGTGACAAACTGCAGTTCCTCAATGTTACATTTTTGTATGAACAAGGTACCTCCTCTGCAATTTGAGTCTGAAATAAGTGTTAAGATGAAAATGAAAGCCATTCACAGCTTTAGAGTACATCTGTTCCCAACTCTCCAAATACATGTGTGCCAGCCAACACTCCAGTTCAGCATGGAGACAGCAGAAAGCTCTGCCTCTGAGCACACTGGAACCAGCTAGTTCACTCCTAAAGTTAACCAAAAGTCCTGGGTTGTTACTGTCACAATCAACTGGAGATCACATGCCTGGTTGGACTGTACAATGAGATTCAACCTTCTAATTTTTTACAGCTTTAGGATATAAACATAACACTATTGCTCAAAGAACTGTTATTTTCTCAGAGCTCACTGGCAGCAAAAAATGAAGGGTTTTTGTTTGGTTTTTTTAATGAATGTTTTATTATGAATGGTTTATTATGAATATAACTTCCTTTCCAAACCTCACTCTGTTCTCTTTTCTAGGTCTCCAATACACAGAGTGAGGATATTATTCTTCTCTGTAGATTCCCATGACATTTTGGCAGAAAATTACAGCTGTGACAGGCTTTGGAATGGAGGTTTTGCTTACTGATGTGTTTAGCTTTTTGACTGGCTGCTGTTGAAAATTAAATAAAGACAACAAGCAATATTTCTTTCATGAAGTAACAAGTGACCTGAGGGAAGCCTCTCTGGGTGGGAATGGAAAAAAAGTCCCAATTTCGATGTTGTACAAGTTTCCATGAATTAAGAACTTTGGGAGATGATGGCAATTCCGTTTCTTTTCACCACCCTCCACTTCTCACCATTTATTCTGAAATCTAAAGGTTTGTTTTTCTACAAGTTACTGCAGAACATCCAGAATGCATCTGACACTCCACTCCTACCTGTAGTGTTTCAAGTGACACTAGATACAAGACTTACATTATGTTAACATTTAACAGTAATATATTAGCTGTCAGTCACATGCCTAGAACTCAGTCTTACGACAAGGAAAAACCTGACTGCTAAGATATGCCATTAATGACTATGACTTTAGTTCTTTGCTCCAATATATACAAAGAAAATTGATGCATGCAGCCTCATGCTATGTGAGCTATCAGCTTCTAGCCCAGAAAATATAACTTAAAGCTCAGGGAGCACTTAAGCTTTCATCTGAGGCAGGGAGTTGTGCTGTGGCCTACAGTGTTCAAGCATAATGCAGCACTGTAGACAACTAAGTTCATCCCCCTGTGAAGAGTGGATCTTTTTTTGAGACCTCTGGACACTATTAAGAGCATCTCCAACACCTGTGGCAGAACACACTCTTT
>NW_009940459.1:0-376 GCF_000696875.1 Nestor notabilis | reverse complement strand
GCCCCCCACCCCAGCCACTGCAACTACAGAATCCCTCAAACTTCCAGGCTGAGTACCTCAAATCGATCTCCAGCAGCAAAGTGACACAACTACCAGGCATCAGCAACAGTGATGAGAGAACAGGGCCACCGAGACAGCGGTGTGAGAGGAGAGCTGGCGCAGGGGAGAGCGCCCAGCACCTCTCCCCAGTTGAGCCTGCCCTAGTCAGCGCTCAGAGCACACCAGGACCACCTGTTTCCAGCCACCCCGTCACCTTTACACATTCCGACTGGGCGGGGAGGGCAGGAGATCCCACCGAAACGCAATGCCAAGCCCTCCGATCGGCGGCGGCCGGGGCCTGAGGCGAGGGCGCGGCCAGCGGCTTTCTGCAGAGTGG